>NW_018127921.1:4919347-4921564 GCF_001952655.1 Monopterus albus | reverse complement strand
TACTGCCGGCAATGCGAACCAAGCTCCTGCTCCGGTCATACAGGGACCGGACGGCCCTTAACAAAGGGCCACGGACCCCGTACTCCCGGAGCACCCCTCACAGGGCGCTGCGAGGGACACGGTCGAATGCCTTCTCCAGATCCACAAAACACATGTGAACTGGTTGGGTAAACTCCCATGAACCCTCCGCCACCCTGAAGAGGGTATAGAGCTGGTCCAGTGTTCCGCGGCCAGGACGAAAACCGCATTGTTCCTCCTGAATCCGAGGTTTGACTATCGGTCGAATTCTCCTCTCCAGTACCCTGGCATAGTCTTTCACGGGGAGGCTGAGGAGTGTGATCCCCCTATAGTTGGAACACACCCTCCGGCCCCCCTTCTTGAAAAGAGGGACCACCACCCCAGTCTGCCAGTCCAGAGGCACTGTCCCCAACTGCCATGCGACGTTGCACAGGCGTGTCAACCAAGACAGCCCCACAACATCCAGAGACTTAAGGTACTCGGGGCAGATCTCATCCACCCCCGGTGCCTTGCCACCGAGAAGCTTCTTAACTACCTTGGTGACTTCAGCTTGGGTGATAGACAAGTCCACCTCCAAGCCCCCAGCCTCTGCTTCCTCATCGGAAGATATGGCACCGGGGTTGAGGAGATCCTTGAAGTATTCCTTCCACTGTCCCACAGTGTCCTCAGTTTAGGTCAACAGCTGCCCAACTCCACTGTAAACAGTTTTGGCAGGGCACTGCTTCCCCCTCCTGAGGCGCCAGACAGTTTGCCAGAATTTCTTTGAGGCCGACCGACAGTCCCTCTCCATGGCCTCACCGAACTCTTCCCAGACCAGAGTTTTTGCCTCCGCAACCACCTGGGCTGCAGCCCGCTTGGCCTGCCAGTACCCGTCAGCTGCCTTCCACCACAATAAGGTGGCGGTTCAAGGAGGAGAGCACCAAACATGTTTGCATAATACTCGAATGATATAGGTTCAACATGATCCCTAAAAAAAAAAAGAGTTGCACAGAAATGTTTCAGGAAACATGGTGACCTAAGAAGTTAGCTATAAGGGAGAGGTGGTTTAAAAACACTGCATTGGTATGTTACACATCCAACAATCAAATATGTTCCCTTCAAAACTTATCTACGTTTGCAGTTTAGCTGCATACTCTAGGAGCGTAGTTTTTAGGATAGAGGGTTGGCTCAAACCTTTATTTTTTCCCTTCATATTGGCGCCATTGTCATAGGACTGGCCTCTGCAGTCCTCAAATGGGATATTAAGTTCCTCTAGCCTTTTTAGGATTAGAGATGACAAATGTTCTCCTGTTGACTGCTCTGCCACAAGAAAGCCCAAGAAATGCTCTTTTACTTGAGGAATGTCTTCTTGTGACACTATCCTGACTATGACAGAGAGCTGTTCCTTATGACTCAGATCAGGGGTGCAGTCTAAAATGATGGCGAAATATTTGGATATTTTGATCTCTGTCCCAATGTGTTCTATTATTTTAGAACTGATGGAGTCTATCAGTTCATTTTGGATTGTTTTGCCAAGATAATGTACATGACTGCCAGCTCCACTTTCCACCCTACTGACATGCTGCTTCATCACTGGATCAAATTTGGCCATAAGCTCCACCTCTTTCAGGAAATTTCCATTGTCTGGTTTATTTAATGTGTCTGTGGAACCCCTAAAAGCCATGTTTCTTTCAGCTAAGGACTGAATTATTGCCACCAATCAATGTAGAACGTCACGCCACCTTTTTCTCTCAGCCTCAGCAAGTGCCATCTCTTGTTTATCTATTGTGAGCCCTTTTGCAAAACGGACCTCCAAGTCCTTCCATGTTGCCATGTGAGCATTATGCTCCTGACTATCCTCATGGACCTTGAGCAAGTGACTTACGTTTTTCCAGTCCTTAAGTCCTTCCCTGTTCAGTTTGTACTCTCTTTTAGAAAAAAGTTTGCAGCAGAAGCAGTTCAAGCTACCATCTTTTTTAGAGTACATAAGCCAGCTTCTTCTGACTTTTTCTCCATTGACTAAGACTCTGTTAAAATAGTCATGTTAACACTTTCGACACTTTCGATGTTGACACCTTCAACCGTCCTTTTGTTTAGGGAATGTGAAGCTATTTTCTATTTGAAATGGACCACTGCGAACCAACTCTGTTCGTACCTTATCAGTTAGAGGAGATGGCCAGTCAGCCGGGTCTATTGGAGCAACAGAAGGAGGAGCGCTTG
>NW_018127921.1:4916479-4918249 GCF_001952655.1 Monopterus albus | reverse complement strand
TACTACTACTACTTAGTAGGCTTTGCTGCTATGCAGTTAAATTAATGTGGTGGGCTTATTCTTTTCTGAAGTCTAGTTTTAAGAATAGTGGAAGTTACACTTTTTTTCTTCCTCCATTTCTGGCGCCCCTGGATGTACGGCGCCCTTAGCATTTGCCTATACTGCCTATGCCACGGGCCGGCCCCGCCTGTCACGCACCTGCTGCTATTACTTATCTATTCGAGTAGAACCCACTGACTTATTTTCCCCTACCGGGTGTGTTACCTGTTTGCCAGTGCCCATATGCTGTATAAGTACCTGAACATCACGCTGTTGTTAACCTGACTGCTACCGCTCCACCGTTATCGTCTTCTGGTTCCTGTGTCTCTCCTGCTGCCGGCTCTCCTGCTCATCTTCTGGTTCCTGTGTCCCTCCTGCTGCCAGCTGTCCTGCTCATCTTCTGGTTCTTGTGTCCCTCCTGCTACCGGCTCTCCTGTTCATCTTCTGGTTCCTGTGTCCCTCCTGCTGCAGGCCCTCCTGGTCTCTTCATCCCTGCTGGGTTCCTCCTGGTCTCCTCGTCCCTCTTGGGTTCCTCCTAGTCCCCTTGTCCAACTTGGTCCCTCCTGGTCTCCTCGTCCCACTTGGTCCCTCCTGGTCTCCTTGTCCCTCTTGGTCCCTCCGGGTCTCCTTGTCCCTCTTGGTCCCTCCTGGTCTCCTCATCCCTCTTGGTCCCTCCTGGTCTCCTCGTCCCTCTTGGCATCTCCTGGTCTCCTCGTCTCTCCTTGGTCCCTCATCTCCTTGGTCCCTCTTCTCCTTGGGTGCTTGTCCCCCTGGTTCCTGCTCGTCCTCCTGGTTTCTTCGTCTTGGTTAACCCTCTTGTCTGTGCCAGTCGCCTCTGCACTTCCGGCCTGCCTGAGGCGCGCTTGTCCTCCACCACTCAGCATAACCTGTCTGTCCTTAATAAACTTTTTTTCCTTAGCTGCTATTCCTCCTGGTTTGTTTTTGTGTCTGCACCTGGGGTCCACACTGCGCTCACACATAACAAGCCATGAATGTTGCAGTTAGCCAGCTGCTAATAACACAAGATAATAACACAAAATGTTATGGCACTGAGAAGCAGGCAGTTCTCTGGTAACTACTAGATTGCATTTCAGATCATGTGAGAAAATAAATAGATACTGATATACTATCAAATGTTATGCAACAGCTGTAGACACGCTGGACTATCAGCAGCGAATTAAAATAAAATTCTCATTTGGCTCACTAATGCTACAGTATTAGTAGTCAAACTGTGTGCAAACAGCCTGCTGCTAATAATCCAGTCTTCCAGATAGATTATGCGTTAGACCAACTGAGAAAATAAAGATATACTGTAAAACTCTCAGCCAGACTGTAAAATACATTTGGAGGTGGGGGGTGGGGCATATTTGCATATATTTGAATATTCATAATCCAGTATTATATACTGTTTATAACAAAGTATTTTTATATGCAAATATAAATACTAAAATTTCTATGAAGTGCAATTTTAAGTAAGCTCCAGTGCTTCATTGAGCCATGCTTTCTACCCCGCCTAAAAAAGGCCTGAAATCAAAAACAATGAAACTAAGTCCACAATTCAGCACTACATAGTTCTCGGTGTTTTCATGTTTTCAGCAATCATTTTCTAACATTGATAATGTGTTTAGAAACAAACCACAGATTTTGCTTTACCTCGACTTTAAATACTGTACATAAAGTATAAGAAAATAAACTATTAATTGTGACAGAATTATTGTACAACTATGGCAG
>NW_018127921.1:4898272-4916411 GCF_001952655.1 Monopterus albus | reverse complement strand
CTAAACTGTTGTGAAGCATTTAGTCCGAGTTGTGCCTTTTGTTCACTATGTTGCTCCTTTGTTAAGGGTTTAACATTTGTCTCATGAGGTGCGATGCTTTTAGAATTAAAGGAAGTTGTAAATGTGTGTCCTGTTTATTCAGTGTAAGGATGAAAGATAATGTGAACATCATAAGTAACACCATATTTCTAGTTTGGTGGTATGTGAATGACATCCAAAATACTTGTCACAGAGAAACAGTATCTCTGTTTAGTATATGGTTCAGCCATGTAACATTTGTAGCAAGATTCAGAAAGATTTCCTGTCTAATAATCACGTTATTTGGAGAACAAGGTACAATACATAACGAAGAGGCCTAAGCAAAAAGTCATGTTTTGATATCAAGGAGCTCTCTCTTGCACATGCAACAATAGCTGCCTAACTGAGGATTAGAAAAGGACTGGTCTTCATAACCATCAGTCAGTACCAGTCAGCCAACAACACTCACACAAACAAACTCTCAAAGCTTCTCCCAACTGATGGAGCACATGCTAAACACTAAACACATACAACATAAAGCTAAACATAACAATAAACCAGCAAGCTACAGTAATTAAAAAAACTCAACAGCATCCCAGCATTAATGTGCTCCTTAAACTGTAAAACCCCAAATGGGCTGGCTTAATTAGCTGATGCAGGTGTTCCTTCTTCTTCTTCATGTAGCCAAACTACAGAGTAGAGGCAGCAAAGGCATATTGCTGCCCTCCACTGGTCAATTGCATATTTCAGTCCATTACAATATTCTTATGTACAGTTAGGTGGTTGTGCTGAAATTTTATAAGTCTTTGTTCTGAGTACTGATAAATGATTTTATTGAGTAGCCAAATCTGTAACTCCTTTTCTTGACAGTTCTTGCAGGATACTTCTTTGCTTCTGATAGGTGACGCTTTGAATTAATACATGCCTCAAAGTCTCTGCCTGTCCACTGCTACATTTTCCATCTGGGTACTTCCCAACCATTGCTAATGACCCAGACTAACAAACAATGTCCCTTCTGTCCATTTTTAAATATAAAGTGTGGTCCACTGAGAAATAAAATAAAATTTCTCCATTGAGAAATAAAATCCGCCTTTACTTCCATCCTCTCATCCTTTCTGCTGTAGCTTTATTTCTTCATTTATTATTCTCTTGCATACTGTCCTTCCATTTAATACTTCTAGATCTACTTTTTGCCACCTTGTCTGATATCTCATTTCCCTCTATGTGAGCTGGCACCCAGATGAACCCATCAGTGCTCCTCAGTGCATTTTGAATACAGTCATCATTTCTATTATTAGGCCTGGTCTAGCCCCACCCATCAGTGCTGCAGTGGAATCTGCTCCCCATTCAGATCCTACCAGGTATGGCACTGATGACTTTCTTGCAAATGCAAATGTCTTTTCTACATCTTCTTATACTTTCCTCAAACCAAACCCCCCAGAAATTTTAATACTGAGAAGCATGAAAGCAACGACAAACTGGCAAGGGAGTGAAAAGTGAGTTGGGTATAAATAAGGTGAAGGACTGAGTAAAAGCAGCTGGTGTGAATTAATCCGAGTGACAGGTGTGCAAGGTGACATGATTAGGAACCGAAAACCAAAGAGAGGGAGGTGAGAAGGGCAGGTGCAGCCAGGCAAACCCGACACACACAAGGAATTTGTTTCCGGTACACAACCAAGGCAGCCATCTGTGGTGCCAACTCAATCGATGGCTCTAACCATCGGGGGCATTGGGGGGGGGTTCACTGTCTTGCCCAAGGACACTTCAACATGTGGACTGCAGGCACCGAGATTCGAACCTTCAACCTTTTGGTCAGGAGACGACTTTTCTACCCACCACACTGTCGCCTCCCCCCCCCAATGTAAATGTGTTTATTCCTGAATGACATCATTCTCCTCCTCCTGAATCTGACAACAAATAAAATTTAAATCTTGGTATTAATACTCTTAAAGTGGTTCTGTTTTTTTGTCCACTGTGGTATAAAGCTGTTGTTGGATATTAGTAATTCAGTTACATAATTGTTAGACATTAATGTGCTAGTAATGCAGTATGGTAAGATTTAAAGTCTGCTCTCGTCTGTTTTGTTTCAAGGTTAGCAGACAGAATGTTGATTCAGAAAAGTGAACGATGGTTATGTACAGTAACCCAAGCTTCTATGAGTATAGGCGTAGCCCTCTAAGAGCTGTTGTTACTGGGTTTATCCCTCGCGCATACACAGTCCTGAAGAGATTCTTTCGCGCCCTGTGCCCTGCACTGGGCTGTCCCCAAAACAGGTCTGCTGCAATGGCATGTGACCTGTGATCGGCTCCCTACACCAGCACTTTTTCTTCAGCTGGCGGGGGTGGAGACAGCAGGGCTGCCAACTTAGAGGGCTACACCTATACTCATAGAAGCTTGGGTTACTGTACGTAATCATCATTCTGTTTTGTATAGGCTTCGCCCTCTATGAGCTGTCGCTATTGGGATAAAACGCAGCTGGATGTAATCAATGCCTTGTTGGCACACTGCCACCACATTAAAACACACTTCAGCTTCCCAACATACCCCATAATAGCAGCCCAAACAACATCCTCTGTCCTGTATCAGGCCTCACCTGAGAAGCAGGTGCAATCATGCTCATATAAACACCTGACTGCCACTGTAAGAAAGCAGAATGGCCACTCTGTTAACAGGGGAGGAGAAGTGCAGGGAAGAGCGCACAGATAACAGTTAAACTGCAAGAGCATACAGGCGCTAGCAGCATACAGAGATAATCAGATGCCCGTATTACGCAGCTGTTGTCTCACAGTAGTAATAACAATATTATCAACAGAGAACAGGGGTACCATGGAGAACGTACAGACAGAGTACATGTGTGCAGGAAGGGCACACACACACAGTGGGTACAACGGCGGCTTGCATTGACAGTACAGTCAAGTGAGTGTACATGGCTAACAAGCAATCACCCGAGCGAGAAAACACACGTAAAATCAGCGCTTGCTCGAAGAGGGAAGTCACTCGATCGCATAGAACACTCAGGACCGAGTGAGCCAGTGGAAACTCGGACGCGTCCCGAAGGTAGAATAGGGTCAAAAGACACGGCCCATGAGGCTGCCGTGCAAATGTCCTCCACAATCATGCTTTAAAAGAGGGCAGTGGAGGATGCAATAGCCCTCGTAGAGTGGGCTCTGATGCCAGGTGGGGGATCACACCCAGCTAACATGTAAGCCTGTGTGATAGCCTCGCACAGCCAGTGAGACAGCCGTGATTTGGATAAAGGTTGTCCAACAGACTGTCTCCTACAATGAACAAAACAGTTGTTGTGTCTGTCTGACAGCTGCCGTGCGTGCCACATAATGGGACAGCGCGCGCACCAGACAGAGAGCATGAAGTTCTTTCTCTGACTCATCTCTGTAGGGTGGAGGAAAGAACCCATCCAGATAATGACTCTGGATTGAACAAAGGATGTTATTATTTTTGATGCATAGGCAGGATTTGGTCTCAGAACGGCACTCCGGTGAGACAGACAGGGCGCACAGATGGCCCACTCACTTAGCCGAAGTTAGGGCTAAGAGGAGTGTTGTTTCCAGAGAGAGATGTTTGAGAGAGATTTCTGTTATGGGCTCAAATGGGGGCATGTAAAACCAGAGGTAATCCCACTGAGGCGCCACTGAACACATCACAGGCTAGTCTGCCTATGCCCCTGAGAAACGTTTCACCAGTGGGTGTGCAAAACACAGTTTGCTTACCAAAAACTTCATGGCATGAAGAGATGGCAGCGGCATAGCTTACACAGTAGACAGAGCCAGGTTTCTTTCTACCAGGATCTGTAGAAAAATTTATCACTTAAGACTGGGCAAGAAGTGGGAGCTGTGCCCCTCTCCATGTGCCAATGTTGAAAAACTGACCATTTGCCGCTTAAGGCGGTGTAATAAATGGAGCTCTCGTGCACTGAATTGCGTGCATGTATGACCGCCGGAGGCAACCTTAGGCTCTCCGCAGATGAGAGAGCGCTTGCGTGCTCCGGAGCTATCAGGAGGATGCGCAGCCATTCCTCTTGAGCGTTCAGTGAAAAACAGAGGTGGCACCGCGTGTTCCCACGTGCTGCGAACAGGCCTGCCACCGCTGGGCCAAACCTGTCTCACAGTGTCTGAACAAGGGACGGATTCAGCCTCCACTTGTTGGGCTGAGGTCTGCCTTGTGACATGAGATCCGCAGCGCGGTTCTGCTCACTGGGGATGTGCACGGCTTTGAGGGAGACCAGGTTCTGATGAGCCCAGAGCAGGAGTTTCCTGCAGTTTCCAGCAGCCGGCAAAACCAACACCATCCTGACGGCTGATGTACAAGACATACTGCAATGTCTGATTGCACCACTACGTGTCTTTCTCTCAGCAAAAGTGCAAGGTGTTTCACCACCTTCAGCACCCTGGTTAGTTCCAGACAGCTGATGTGGAGAGACAGGGTGTGATCCCACCGTCCTCCCACAGCCTGTAACGGACACATGCATCCCCAGCCGAGCAGAGACGGGTCTCTGAACACGTGTGATGTGGCTCTGCTCAGGGGAACTCCCAGTGTGCTGACGGTGGGAGTTCCCCAGTACGCCAGGTCTGATTGGACCAAGGGGGGAATCGTGAGCACGCTCCTCTTATGGTGTACTGGGTCGAGGCCAAGACAGCCGAACCAACCCCGGGAACTTCCTCGTATGAAGACCGAGGGGAACTACGACATGACTGGCTGACATTGTTTCCAGTAAAAGCATGACAGATAGAACTGCTACTCTCATGTGGGGAACAACACGCTGCAGGAGAGATGAAAACACTTCTCACCTGGTGGGTAACAGCCTCGCTTTCATGCTAAGAGAGTCTAAGTGCACTCCCAGGTAGATGATTGTCTGGGTGGGCACCACAGAGCTCTTGTCCAGTTATTTCAAAAACCAGTTGTGTCAGGAGTTGCACCAGCACTGCTGTGTGATGTCTGGTGCATGCCATCAGACAAAGGTCATCTAAATAAAAGAGGACTCTGACTCCTGCTCTGCGTAGCAGTTCTAGCACCACTTCACTGCACTCAGAATAAAGTGGGGTGCTAGTGAATAGCTAAAGGGCAGCCTGATAAGTCTGAGTGCACTCCCAGGTAAGAAATAGTCTGGGAGGGCACCATTGAGCGTTTGTCCTTCTTTCTTTCCATATGTGTTTATGCAAAAAACCAGTTGAGTCAGGCACTGCACCGGCACCGCTGTGTGAAAAGCTGCTTGAGGTCTGGGGCACATCATCAGAATCAGATCATTAAATAAAAGAGGGGTCTGATTCCACTTCCACGCACTTGGAAAAATGTGCAGGGGGCCAGTGAATAGCCAAAGGGCAGAGTGTTGTACTGGAAAAGTGCACCCCAGGAGGAGGAACGCAGGAACTTCCTGTGTTGGGGATAATAGGTGCATGAATAAAATAGGCGTCTCACAGATCGATGAAAGTAAACCAATTGCTGAGACATAGACACTCCAGTACTTGTTTGTGGTGAGCATGTGAAACTGTCTCTGTACTATGTAGTTGGTGAAGAGAGACAGATCGAGAACGGGTCTCATTTCACCTGATTTTTTGGGAACCAGGAAGTAGCACGAGAAGAAGCCCTCGTGCTCCTGCCCCAGTGGCACCAGGGAGATACAGTAGCTGCTTCAGCTAACCGCACCTGCAGCTCTGCTGTCAGCACAGCACAGCCCGCAGGTGGAGTCATGTCAGTTCCCAGCACACCACTGAAAGCAGGAGGGTGCCTGGAAAAACAGAGTGTAGATGATTCGAATCAGCTTGTCCATCTGGACATTCATGGTGTTAGGTATTTTCTTAGTTAGGTAGATATTTAGGGATTTGTTGTCTAGAAATGTGTAAGGCAGACAGGATGTCTAGCTCTGGCTGTTGAGTGCTCAGTTCATTGTCATGAGTTCTGCAGGCTGCATCTAGGCCAAGGTCAACTAGATTGAAGAGTCTGCCGGCAGATGAATATTGCTAGTAGCATGATATGTTCAGCCGTAATCTTAATCATAATATCTTCCGAGGCTTACTGTTCGGACATGTCCCTGAATGTCCTGTATGTTTTTAGATACACACCATGTGTTGTCAGAAAATGAATGTAAATCTATTTAAATACAACAATCATAAAGCAGAGTCATAAATAAATGAGCAAACAGTAAGCTATTGACAGCTCAGGTTAAAAGTACTGGCACATAGCATCAAATCCTAACACACACTCAGCCAAGGCTTTGTTTTCTTTCATGATGGCACACACATACATACACTTGAACATATCTTTGTGAGGATGCTCATTGACATAATGCATTCCCTAGCCCCTTACCCTAACCTGACCATCAGAACTAAATGCCTAACCCTTCACCAAACCTAAACCTAATTATACCCTGAACCCTAAAACCAAGTCTTAACCCTTAAAAAGCTGTTTCAGAAAATGAGGACTGGCCAAAATGTCCTCACTTTCCACAAATGTCCTCACTGTGTAGCAAAAAATACTTTTTTTGGTCCTCACTATATATTGTAATACCCCAGTTCTTTAATTGGACAGTTCTGAATAACGAAAGAATCCGTCTCTCTTCATTTAGTGCTGATTTATTTTAAACCACAAGTAAAAGTACAAACACAACTTGGGTTGCTCCCTCCGCCAGAGACACACACACTGGCTGCTGGAGAAAAGAGTTCCTGGCCACACAAAGCCTAATACATTTATATGTTTTGGGCTAACCTATTACACAAAAAGATTACAGAACCCCAGATGAAGTCATTCTGCAAACTCCATCTCTTATCTAGAGCTCCACAGGCTTGGAGCCACTGCGTTTTACCTAGTCATAACAAAATGAGGAAGCTCAATGTGTGTGTATGTTGTCACGTGGTGTGTAGCTAAGCATTCATTCAGACATAATATTCTAACACAAGGTTAATACAGGAAAGAATTGGTGTCATAAGTAACTGTAGCTCACATTTCAGAATCAACACTCTCTCTTCTAACCTTGAAACAAAACTGACTAGAGCAGACTTCAAATATTGCTAAACTGCATTACTAACACATTTGATTCAACACATTAATGTCTAATAATTACTAATATCTAACAGCTCCCTGGTCAACAAGATGGATGAAATTCTTCTTGTCGAAAGGACTGACTCTGACTTTGTACGCTCTGCTGCTTTGTGCTTCACGGAGACCTGGCTGAGCGACTCGATTGTGGACAGTGCGATACAAGTACTGGGCTTCCAGGTGTTCAGAGCGGATTGCATAACGGAGCTGTCCGGGAAAACAAGAGGAGGTGGAATCTGCTTCTACATAAATGAAGCTTGGTGCACAGAAGTCATAGTCCTACAGAGGACATGTAACACAGACTTAGAGACTCTTTTTATCAACTGCAAACCCTCTATTCTCCTTTTGAATTTTTGAGCTTCATCCTGGTGGGTGCCTATTTAAAGCCGCAGACACACGCTAGCCACACTACAGCTCCTGGTAGAAGAGATAACTAGCGTGGAGCTAGAACATCTTGACTCTCCACTCATTGCTCTAGGGGACTTTAACAAAGCAAACCTCTCCCACGAGCTGCCCAAATACAGACAGCACGTTAGCTGTCCCACCCGGGACAAAATCACACTGAACCACTGATACACAACAATAAAAGATGCCTATCGCTCTGTCCCCCACGCAGCTCTCTCAGATCACTGTATGGTCCATCTTATTCCAACCTACAGGCAGAAACTTATAGCTGCGAAGCCTGTAGTCAAAACAGTGAAGAGCTGGACTGAGGAGGCTAAGTCAGAGCTACAGGCCTGCTTTGACTGCACAGACTGGCAGGGAGTGAGTCAGTGGACTCAGGCCCACTCACGCTGAGAAGTCCAGGGGGGCACGTGTCACCGTGGTTTACCTAGTCTAGCCTAGCCTAGCCACTAGCTGCGAACGCCACCGCCTGGCGATTCTCTGACATTTATCAGTTTTGGGCTAACCCCTTACACAGATGAAGTCTGTCCCGCAGACTCCATCTTTTATCTAGAGCTCCACATTCTTGGAGCAGCTGCGTATTACCTAGTCATAACAAAATGAGGTAGCTCAATGTGTGTGTATGTTGTATGCATGATGTGTAACTAAACATTCATTCAGACATAATTCTTACACAAGATTAATACAAGAAAACAATCGATGCCATGGCTTGCTGCTAACCTTGAAACAAAGCAGACTTTGAATCTTACTAAACTGCATTACTAACACATATTAAAGTCTAACGCATTAAAGTCTAATAATTATCTGACTGATTTATTAATTTCTTACAGCACATACAACAACAACAAGCCCTGGTTTACAGCAAGACTCATCATGCCAAAGAGGAGGCTTACAGGTGTGGGGACAGGACTATGTACAGCCAGGCCAGTAACACACTGACAAGGAAAGATCAGAGCAGTAAAGGGGAGCTACTCTGAAAAGCTGAAAGCTCAGGTTTCAGCCAACGACCCCTCATCTGTGTGGAGAAGCATCACTGACTATAGGAAACCATTCCCCCTGCTGTGGAGGACCGTCAACTAGCAGATGACCTGAATGTGTTCTACTGCAGGTTTGACAAACAACACTCCCACCTCATCCTCCCCACCTCAGAGCCAGCAGCTGCTCCCCTGACAATCACCGCTTTTTTTGGTGGCCCTGAAAAGACAGTTGTGTGTCAGAGGCAGGGTCCACAGCTGCGCCCTCTGTTGTGGGGAGAACTTATAACATGAGTGCCCCACTCCAGCTTCTTTCCTGCCTGAAAGTGTGTGCTGATCAAATGGCCCCCCATCTTCACACTCATCTTCAACACGTCACTGGCGCTGTGTGAAGTCCCCTCCTGCGTCAAACGCTCCACCATCATTCCAGTCCCCAAGAAAACCTTTCTGTAGTTATGAAGTCCTTTGAAAGACTGGTGTTGGCCCACCTGAAGGACATAGATGACCCCCTGCTAGACCCCCTGCAGTTCACCTACCAGGCAAACAGGTCAGTGGACGATGCATTTAACAAGACACTGCATTACATCCTGCAACACCTCGACTCCCCAGGGACCTATGCAAGGGCCCTCTTTGTGGACTTCAACTCAGCATTCAACACCATCATCCCGGACATCCTCCACCCCAAACTGACTCAGCTCACTGTGCCTGCCCCCACCTGTCAGTGGATTACCAGCTTTCTAACAGACAGGAAGCAGCAGGTGAGGTGCACCTGCTTCTCAAGTGAGGCCTGATACAGAAGAGAGTATGTTGTTTGGGCTGCTATTATGGGATATGTTGGCAAACTGAAGTGTGTTTTAATGCTCTTGGGCAGCGGTGTGCCAACAGGGCATTGATTACATCCAGCTGCGCTTTTATCACAATAGCAACAGCTCTTAGAGGGCGAAGTCTATACAAAATAGAACGATGGTTACGATCAGTAACCCAAGCTTCTATGAGTATAGGCGTAGCCCTCTAAGCTGGCAGCCCTGTTGTCTCCACCCCCGCCAGATGAAGAAAAAGTGCTGGTGTAGGGAGCCAATCACAGGTCACAGTGGCATTTATGCCATCATAGCGGACCTGTTTTGGGGACAGCCCAGTGCAGGACACAGGGCGCGAAAGAATCTCTTCAGGACTGCACATGTGCGAGGGATAAACCTAATAGCAACGGCTCTTAGAGGGCGAAGCCTATACGAAATAGAACCATAGGTACTTATGACACCAATTCTTTTCCTGTATAATCTTGTATTAGAATATCATGTCTGAATAAATGAATGAATGCCTTAGCTGCACACGATGTGACAACATACACACACATTGAAATTCTTAATTTTGTTATGACTAGGTAAAAATGCAGCTGCTCAAAGCATGTGGAGTACTAGATAAGAGATGGAGTCTTCGGATTAACTTCATCTGGGTAAGGGGTTAGCCTAAACCTTATAAATGTATTAGGTTCTGTGTGGCACAGGACTCCACTTCCCATTGGCCTGCGTGTGTGTCTGGAAAAGGGAGCAACCCGGGTCGTGTTTTAATTTTGCTTGTGGTTAAACATAAATCAGCACTAGAAGAAGAAAGACTCCTTCGTTATTCAGAGCTGTCCAATTAAAGAACTGGGGTACTACACTGTAGAGCCCAGATTTCCATTAAAAGGGTGTGTGTCTATTTGGGGAAGCATGGTCTTGTGTATCCTTACTAATGGCTCCTAAGAAATCCCTCCTCACTCCTTGGAGCTTTGAGATGGCTTTTAAGATGGGAACAATTTGCGGGTCCAACAAAGACTGAGGAACAAAAAATAATTGGGATGCACTTGTGGTGTCTTTTTGCAAGGTTTTTTTCCTACTGAAGCAAGGTCTCTACATGGGGCTAAAGATTATCTACTGGGCTCAGGCCTAATTTGTAGTAGTTCATCATTTACTTGGCTGCCACAGCTTACTGAAAGCATAGCTAAGAGGATTACTGATCACTTATCCTGACCCTTCCCAGACACACTAAACAGCCAGCATTTGGTAGTTGTGTACTGTAATAAATAGTCATGCAGTACCTGGGCTTTCACATGCATAGACTGTACTGTATAAGCAGAATGGATTTTCAAGCTCCTGACTGTCCTATAAAGATTAATGCAGACAGGTGTAAAATATGAAAATATGACTTTCTCTACTATATGATTTGACAAAGTGGGGTTCTGTAAAATAGTGATTTTCCAGTCCTGTGTTGTGAAAATACACAAGTCAAACTCATTCTCCCCTGCCCTTCACATATGCAACCTGCTTTTCAAGTCAAAAATGGAAAAAAACACTTGATAACTTCCAATCCCACAACATCAACATCTGATAAACACTGGCCTTGTAATCTGTTTGACAGCATCATAAAATCACTAGTGGAAAGTAATTAAGTACATTTAATACAAGAAAACAATTGGTGTCATGGTAACTGTAGCTCACATTTCAGAATCAACACTCTCTCTTCTAACCTTGAAACAAAACTGACTAGAGCAGACTTCAAATATTGCTAAACTGCATTACTAACACATTTGATTCAACACATTAATGTCTAATAATTACTAATATCTAACAGCTCCCTGGTCAACAAGATGGATGAAATTCTTCTTGTCGAAAGGACTGACTCTGACTTTGTACGCTCTGCTGCTTTGTGCTTCACGGAGACCTGGCTGAGCGACTCGATTGTGGACAGTGCGATACAAGTACTGGGCTTCCAGGTGTTCAGAGCGGATTGCATAACGGAGCTGTCCGGGAAAACAAGAGGAGGTGGAATCTGCTTCTACATAAATGAAGCTTGGTGCACAGAAGTCATAGTCCTACAGAGGACATGTAACACAGACTTAGAGACTCTTTTTATCAACTGCAAACCCTCTATTCTCCTTTTGAATTTTTGAGCTTCATCCTGGTGGGTGCCTATTTAAAGCCGCAGACACACGCTAGCCACACTACAGCTCCTGGTAGAAGAGATAACTAGCGTGGAGCTAGAACATCTTGACTCTCCACTCATTGCTCTAGGGGACTTTAACAAAGCAAACCTCTCCCACGAGCTGCCCAAATACAGACAGCACGTTAGCTGTCCCACCCGGGACAAAATCACACTGAACCACTGATACACAACAATAAAAGATGCCTATCGCTCTGTCCCCCACGCAGCTCTCTCAGATCACTGTATGGTCCATCTTATTCCAACCTACAGGCAGAAACTTATAGCTGCGAAGCCTGTAGTCAAAACAGTGAAGAGCTGGACTGAGGAGGCTAAGTCAGAGCTACAGGCCTGCTTTGACTGCACAGACTGGAGTGTATTTGAGACTGCAGCTTCAGACCTGGATGAACTGACTGACACTGTGATATCTTATATCAGTTTCTGTGAGGATGTGTGTGTGCTCAAAAAAACCTTCTGCACATACAACAACAACAACAAGCCCTGGTTTACAGCTGTTAGGTATTTTTAGTCAGATAGATATTGGTTAGATACTTGATGTATTAGAAATGTTTAGAAGAGGCAGGATGTCTAGCGCAGGCTGTTAAATGCTTAGGCATTCTCATGAGTTACTGCAGGTTGCTTATGGTCAGGGATAACTACATAGAAAGTTGAGGACTGTTATAAGATAGGATGTTTATTATTATTATTATGACGTGTATAACTGTAGTTATAGCCATAATATTTTCTTATGTTTAATGTCATGGCATGTCACTAGAGGTCGTGTTAGAATGTTTTTAGTTGCACACCACATAATCAACAGACAATCACACATTGATTTTTCCTCATGTTTTGACTACTGCTCTGGCCAGCTGCAAAGCTGGCACCGGGAGACGTCATGGTTTGGCATCTCTCTCTGTAGAATGGGGTTAGCCCGAAGTGATATAATGTATAGGCCTGTTGTGGTTCGGGGTCTTTCATCTTTCAGCTGCCTGCGTGCATGTTAGAGGTGCAAGATACCTGAGCGTGTAATGTTCATTTTTACTTGTGTTCATTGAATAAATCAGCACTGTTTTGAAGTTACTTGGACTGCTTCGTCTCTCAGAGTTAGCGTGGTGAAAAGTACCGGGTCCAACATTAGTAAAATCCAACAATATCAAAGCAGCAACTACAAAATTTCTAGGTCCACTAACAACAGCAGTTACAACAGAAACACAGATAAAAACCAAACCAAACTATCAACTCTACAACTAAAGCAAAAAAAAAAAAGCAATCTGGGGCCAGCTTTAACTAAAGCTAAATTTACTTACATTTTATCCTTTGCTGTTCCCTATAGTTGAAATATATAAATTTTAATAACATTAGTTATTTAGTTTATTATTCTATATTAAAAGGCACCAGATAATCCAAGGCATAAAGGGAAAAAATAGCTAAGCTAGTCCTACCGAAACAGGTAACTATCTTACAGTATCTTAATAAAGTAATTGTGAGATTAGCTTTTGATACCAGTGGAATTCAAAATTTGACTTTGTTTGTGTAAGATACTTTTAAATCACATATTTAAATATATTTGATATTAAAATATATTTAAATGTTTTTTTAACACACCCATAGTTTAACCCATCTTCTCAACTTTATCTTTTCTGCTGTTACTGTTCTCTGTCTGTATAGAATCAGAATCAGAATCTACTTTATTGACCAGGTGTCTCAGACACATGAGGAATTTGACTCTGGTGCATCGGCTCTCAATGTGTATATACATATCCCCATGCAAGGGGCAAGTAAACAGTAAACCAGCATAAGGCTGTGTAATATAACAAAATAAGCAGTATTAACAAGCAACAAACAATGCAAAATAAGCAGTATAAACAGGCAGTAAATAATGCAGACAGAAAAGCAATGCCCCTTGTGAAATGAGATAAATAAGAATAAAAATAGAGTACTTAAAAATAGAGACCTGTACGGATCTGTATAATCTGTATAATATATATTTACAGGTAGGGGGTTATTGTCCAGTCATACTGTCGTGGGTCAAGTGTTCATGAAAGTGATGGCCTGGGGGAAGAAACTGTCCTTGTGCCTGGTTGTCGTGGCGCACAGTGACCTGTAACGCCGTCCAGAGGCATTGAACAGATTGTGTCCCGGGTATGAGGGGTCTTCAGTGATCCTCTCCGCACTCCTTTTGACCGGTGAGGTGTACAGGTCCTTCATGGAGGGCAGTCTTGCACCAATGACCTTTTCTGCAGTCTTGAGCTTCCGCTGAAGTCTGTACTTGTCCTGTTTGGTTGCTGAGCCAAACCAGACAGTGATGAAAGTGCAGAGAATGGACTCGATGATTCCTTTGTATAACTGTATCAGCAGCTCCTGGGGCAGGTCAAACTTCCTGAGCCAGCACAGGAAGTACATTCTCTGTTGTGCCTTCTTGATGATGGTCCTGACATTGGACATCCACTTCAGGTCCTGGGAGATAGTGGAGCCCAGGGACTTGTAGGACTTTACTGCTGATACAGTGCTGCCAAGTATGGTGAGGGGTAGTTCTTCCTGAAGTCCACCATCATCTCCACTGTTTTGAGCGTGTTCAACTACAGGTTGTTGTGGCTACACCACAGGACCAGCTGCTCAACCTCCCATCTGTAGCCTGACTTGTCGCCATTTCGGATGAGACTGTTGTCACTTTCAGCCTAATCAGGACCGAATATTGGATTCACAGCTCAGCCAGGCACAGGATTACGGCACCTTCTGCTGGTCCGGGACAATGGACCGGTTGTCTTGACCACTTGTTGTATCCAGTACTTTTAACCATGCTAACTCTGAGAGATGAAGCAGTCCAAGTAACTTCAAAACAGTGCTGAAAAAATACCTAACACTAACATACTATAATCTGTAGTGTCACTAAAAATCATTTTATCGGTCATAAGATCTCCACTGCTATTTACACTATTGCTGAAACTGTAATAGTGCCAAGAAAAAGCACTGTATTTTGGTTAAATTTTAAGGTTTCTTCCTGCCGCTATCATGGCCTTGTAAGTCATACAGTGCCTTTCTGTTTCCACTGGTTTCCAGTGAGTTGCAGAGTGTGTATGCAGGAGTGTGTGTGCATATCAGCTCTAAAGCGGAGCACCTCTATCACGGAACACCTGTGACACCTGTGTCACTCTGTCTTCTGCTGTACTATGTGTGTCAAATATGCAACACTGAATGTGATGCAATATTGGCTGGAACATTAATACTGTATCAATATTACTGGGGAAATGCATTCCTTAGAGGATGTGAAGTTGTTGTCACACCATGTTGAATTTTGGTTAAATGAGCCATTTTGGAAGCTCACGCTCATTGTCATATATACTACATGCATCTTACAGTATAAGTTAATTTAAATAAGTAAAGACTATCCCATACAGCTACATACAGTAGCGAATACTTCAACTACACCCAAATGTCCACTTTAGTGTTCAGTTTGAGCACAGACAGGCCAGCAACTGATTCATCTGCAGTGTTTGTGTTAACTGCCAACAGCTCCTAGCTAGCATTAGCTCCTGAACTGAGAGCTGAAATCCGGGTGCAGTCATTCTTCAGTCTGTTGCTCTCGTACATGGCATCTCTAGGTCTGCTATAAGTTAGCAACATTCAGCTAAGGTTTTCCATTCTAAATTACCATAGTCAGTAAAGTTGATCTAAATGATTTAAGCAACATTTTAGACAAACAAAACAATAACGTATGCAGGTAAATACAGCACACATCTCCCATCCCAACATTCAACACATTGTGATATATCTTCACATTGTCTATAATTTGCTTGTCTTACTGCTTTAGGTAGGAAAAAGGACCTGTGTCGCCACAGTGCCACTGAAAACCATGGGCTTTATAGGCATTATTCTGTACTTGTTAATATTACAGCTGAGCTGCCTGACTGCCGAGTCTGTCTCAAGCTGTAGTTACCACAAATGATGTAGTTTCACAGACAGGGCAGGAGGGGCAAGGAGGAGCAGAGGGAGAAGAGGAGAGGTTACCACCTGAGTTTGATTCTCACTCGCTTTCTAATGGTCAAAGTTAGGAGGTGAAAGTTTGAGGGGTTTTAATTATACAGTTTTTCAGTAGTGTGACTTTTCCTTAGTGGTGGAATAAAAGGGTAGTAAGGGTGAACACCACAGGTAGTATTGTATTTATGCAGCAGTGTAGAGTGTATATTCAGTTGTGAGGTGCCTGCATGCTGAGTTCTACTTGCAGTTGACAGCAGAGCAGAATACACAATTTCTTGATGTTCAAAAGGCAGCAAGGAAAATTTGCCAATGAAAGGTGTATGGCTGCTATCCATGAGTAGGTGCTTCATTCTTTTATGCAAGTCATTCATAGCTTTTTCCGTGACTTTATGATATTTACAATTTATTATCAATGGTTGGCATGAGGAATGAACATGCCTTTTCTGCACATACTCAAATAACAAATAGAGCAATGTAGCTATATTCAGTACATGACTTTCTAATTATGTGTACTTTTAAAATAAATTCTGTGATGTGAGGTGAAGTGTCCTACCTTTTAAATGATTTTCTGTGTATTAGAAATAATACCAGTATTTCAGCAACAGTATATTTAAATAAGGAAAACCCAGGATGTGAGACTGCAGGAAATATCAGTCTTTTAGCAAAACAATGAACTTGCTAACTAAATTATAAGATATTAAAAAAATATATTGTTATCATTCTTGAAAATGAAAATTGAACCAGACAGATATAAGAGAAACCAGGCCCACTGTACTGTATGTGTGTATAGTGCTAAGCATAGAGGATGAGCATATTGGAATAGATTCTACAGTAGATATTGCTGAGAAAAAAATTATTATTCCCTGAAAACAGAAATAGGTATAACAGAAGAAAAAACAGAAATAGGGAAGTGAATACAATGCAAGAAAATGAAAGAGAAGACAGGCTGAAAATATGTATGATAGAAGGTGGGAAATATGGAGAGAGAAATGTTGGAATTTGAAGGCACAGATTAACATGTGTACTGTATCTCAAATACAGAATTCATAAGATGAGAAAGGAGAAAAACAAAAGAGAAGCACTGACACACAGTGAGAGTGAAAGAGGAGATCTCTGCACTTTTTAGAGCTTAGCAAATAAGCCTTTACACACATCTTTTCTGTCTCTCTCGCTCTCTCTCTCTCTCTCACACACACACACACACACGTCTTTATGCCTTTGTATGGCCCACGTTCTGTGACTTCTTTGTGAGGGCCACCACTTCTACTATAGCTACAGTGGTGCAAAACACACATCTATCATGAGGTGGCAATAGAGAATCAAAATGTCACTTCAGAATTCAGAAAACTCAAAATAAAAAAAAATCTTTTTCTTCTACACGTGTGAGGACCAGAGCCTGTTACCAAGCAGATTTGGTGAACTGGACCTTCTGACACAAAGCACCAAAACAATGCATGTTATATCACAGATTTTAGCAGATCTTTCATAACTGTCCCATCTTACTTTCCTGGTTAACCCAAACCACAGCATTACAGAGATGGAAGCATGTGGTTTTTAATTTTGCCAATGTAAAGTGTATTTAGCCCTTGTGTTGCGTCCAGGTCAAATGGACCCTTTTTTAGATTTTTACTAAAAGAAAACTGTCAAAAGAAAAAAAGCTGTTGACCTGAACCTACGTGGACTATACATTATATTTACATATAAATAGTCTGAACCAAAGCCCCAGGGACTCTATGCTTCGTTATCACCAGGAGGTACCGCGGGAATGGAGCTCCATAATGGGGGAAAGGAACCGGCTAGCTCCCCTGGTGAACCAGAGCTCCAGGCACCCTGCGCACCGGTTGAACCTGTGTACCCCGCTATCACCAGGGAGTACCCGGGAATGGAGCTCCATAGTCATGGGGAAAGGAACCGGCTAGCTCCCCTGGTGAACCAGAGCTCCAGGCACCCGCGCACTGGTTGAACCTGTGTACCCACGCTTAAACCCCCTCCCTGGGCTAAACAATTTAAAACCACCTGGCCACAACCTCATGCCCCTGGTACTCCAAATGGAGTTTCATGCCTCTGGTATTACACTGCGTGGGAACAGAAATTTTTCTAAGCCCCAATATTGAGTACCAGGACCACAGGTCATTAATTTTTCTAATTCCCAAACAGGCCATGCTGCACCCTGCTTCACCCATGGAGAACCACACATCTCAGGCCAGGCTCTTATCATCTCTGCCCACCCCCCAAGCTACACTTTACCCAGGGAGAGGCACACACCTCCAGTCCAAAAAAATGAACGCCACTCCATTGATAGAAGCTTGATAACTTGATTTGTGAGAGAAGGCACTCACTGAGAATTTTGTATGCTTTAGGGTTAGGTGCTTGCATGAGTTTCACTTTTGCCTCCTCTGCTGTGGACTTCAATACTTGATGCAGCTTCATTACATCTTCTGTGAGTGGGATCATTTCTTTTTTGTTCCATCTGTCCTCTTCTAGGCAGCACGGTGGCACAGTGGTTAGCGCCGTTGCCTCACAGCAAGAAGGTTCCGGGTTCGGGCCCCACCTGGGACCTTTCTGTGTGGAGTTTGCATGTTCTCCCCGTGCTTGCGTGGGTTCTCTCCGGGTGCTCCGGCTTCCTCCCACTGACCAAAGACATGCAGCTTAGGTTGATTGGTGTCTCTAAATTGCCCATAGGAGTGCGTGCGTGTATGTGTGGTTGTTCGTCTATGTGTTAGCCCTGCGATGGATTGGCGACCTGTCCAGGGTGT
>NW_018127921.1:4886427-4897494 GCF_001952655.1 Monopterus albus | reverse complement strand
TTTGATGTTGATGGAAGACACATTGCTAGGGCCACTTCTGTTTCACTGCTGTGTTTCCGCTTCAGATGCCGTGCCATTTACTTTGTGGTTTTTTGCAGTATACACAGTAATGACGCTTGTGGCAGGTTTCACTGTAACCACTGTCCTACCCTCATCCTCATTGTCGCCACTGTCATCAGGATTCCCATCATTGCTGTTTGTGTTGCAGGGGTCTTCTTCAGATGATGGGATATATTCACTTTCCAGGTCAGGAATGGATTCTGACAGAGAGTCATCTGTGGCACAGTCCTCCTGAAAGAACAAGCAGATTACAATAGTAGTTATTCAAATAATGAACCTATAAGGTTTTGCAGTTGGGCTGCATTGCTGTAGCCCACAACAAAATTAAAGGAAAGATATATACATACCAATTCCTCTTGTGCCTTCCTTTTTCTGTTCATCATCTGTAAAATTCAGAGTAAATTTGAAACATATTGACAATGTTACAGAAAAACCGTTACAAATAAAGCATACATCAGCTTTATTTTCCTGCATAAAGTTGGCATATCTTCAAAGACAATTTAAATAGCTTTAACTTGTGAGCCTCTATTTAAAGAAATAACTCAAAGTAAACATTAGCTTAATAGCTTCACAAATACTAACACTGGAGAATGAGCCAGAGGACTAAATCAGAATTTAGTTTCAAACCAAAACAATTATCTAGTTTCATAAATCTTATCTGGACAATTTGCACTTTTTTTCCATCATCTAATTTAGCTTTCACGGTTCTCTCCTCATCTTATCTCTCAGCACACCGATTGTGGTGCTACCGCAGTCTCCACAGTGTTGAGGCATGCATTTAATGCAACATTAGTTGAAGGTGAGCCTCAAGCGCCAGGTGTTAGATATTGCTTGATTCCCACCCACTTCTAAGCTGCCCTGTCTGCGCCCTTTTAAAGACACAGGCAGTATTGCATGAATTCAGCTTAAGCAGTATTTAATCAGAGCATGATACTTTTAGAGCACAAGCTGGCACACATTTTTCTGACTTTACTCTCTGTATGTGGACATCTTCTGAAACTTAGACAGATCATTCTTTAGGATGAAAGGAGCCTATCCTAGCATTTTCCTTGTGTGGACCACCCAAAAGGTCCACACAAGAAGAAATGTCCACACAGAAAAGGTGTTCCGTCAGGGGTTGGTTCGCACAAGTATATAAAGACAAACCCACCCACCCACACACACACAAATACACTACTTCCATCTTGACAGAAGAAGGCAGGCAGGGGACGTCTTAGTTATGTAATCCAATGTCTGTTTCATAAACACGCTGCTTTTAGATGCAAGTGTGCCTTGGTCTGTAAATTCGATAAGCTGATGGTGCTCCAGCTCACCGTTCACCGTTACTGATTTTAACTGCCAATGACATGTGTGGCAACAGAAGTACCACACCACCATCTCTTGGTTGTCACGGGCAACAGCATCCGACTGCAGCAGCAGTGCAGAGCTGTGCAGTAGAATATATAAGAAAGCCTGAGTGGCACTAAACCTATCCTGTCTCCTCCCTATCATTTAAATAATTCTTTTAGATTCACTAAATGAATTTATATATGAGTCTGGTTAGTTTAATATTCTGCAGCTTCCTCTTAGCTATATGACATCTCTGAAAGCACTGTATCGTTAAGTATATGAAGACATTTCAGTCAAGCTCTGTTTATTTCAGTCAAGCTTTGTATTTAAATGATTTTTAGTGGCTAGTTGACCATTCTTTTGTTTTTCAGAATCTGTTATTACAGTTCAGATTAGCGCAGTCCAGCTTGTATTAGCAGTGCAAGTGCAAATTTAAGAGTATTTACAATACATCACATGAGACCATGTAGTCATCAGCAGACAGTTGCTGCCTTCCCTGGTATTGCTCAGTCAGGCCTGTACATGAGCCTCTTCTTGCTTGTTTTTGGGAGCTCCTTCACTTCTGTCTGTTCTTTAAAAATTGAAACACCTGCTAGGCTGAGGAAAAAGTATTCAGATCTTGTATCGAGTAAAAGTACCAGTGCAACAATCTAAAAATCTAGGACTTAATCTGTAATATTCAAAACCCTTCTTAAAAAGTCAAAAAAGTCAAGTTGTACAAAAGTACAGTGACATTATAAGCAAAGTGTGATGAAAGCACAAAATTAAAGTACTTGTTCTGCTGAAAAAAAATGCTCCCTTTAAATGATATATTACATATACAATGGCATTGTTAGATCAGCAATGGCATATCAATGTGTAGGTGACATTTTACTGTTGTTGCTAGTCCACTTGACAGTATATCTGAGGGGTTGTGAGAGGATTCATGACATAGAAATGAAGAAATAAAATTCTACTATTCGAATTTGAATTCAATTTCTGGACTTGCCTCTCTTGGTCTGGGGTATTTAGAGCTGTTTAAAGGCTCCTAGGCAGAGATGGGTTGAGAAACAACAGGAAAGTAATGAGTAATGTATTGTAGTTTTTCTACTGAGCAATTAGTAATGTGAGTACAGGTATCAGTAACTTTTCCTACACTGCTGAGAAGAGTAACAGAAGAGGTTAGAAAGGCTCTAAGACCTTGGTTGTGTATTCACTCTACTGCTCTGAGTCAATGTAAGGGTAAAGACAACAAAACAGAAAGACAAAAGCAACCATTTAAAAATAAGGATAAAGTAAAACAAAAAGAGAAGTAGAATCACGCTTGTATCTCTATAAAAATACTGGCGGTCATCTGCAATATCCCTGCTTTATGAGTTTCACAACATCTGACAAAAATACACAGTGTTAACACCTAAATAGCATAGTATTTTAAGCTTCTGCAAAGTAGATACACACTCAGATGTTCTCTGCCTCATGGGCTCATTGCAGAGCAACTCATTTCCTCATTGGTCAGTGTCTGTATGAGCACGCTAATGTGTTGAACTTACTGCTCTGACAAAAGGCCCTGACAACTCCAGCTGGTCTGAGACAAAAAGAAATCAATGGTTATTTTGCCCACTGGACCACACACAAAACTACTCATACAGATACACACATTTTTCATATTAACAATACAGAACCTTTACCCACCTGCTGTGCAACACAAAGATATTAACAGGCTCCACAGGTTGCAGTAATTAAACCGCTACTCAAAAAGCCTACTCTTGACCCAGGTGTCCTAGCTAATTATAGACCAATATCCAATCTCCCATTTATTTCCAAAACGCCTGAAAAAGCTGTTGCAAAGCAGTTATTTGACCATTTGCACAAGGATGATTTGTTTGAGGATTTTCAGTCAGGTTTTAGAGTCCATCATAGTACAGAAACCGCATAGGTGAAAGTCACTAATGATCTTCTCCTAACCTCAGACAAAGGACTTGTCTCCATACTTGTCCTCTTAGATCTCACTGCTGCTTTTGACACCATTGATCACAGCATCTTACTGCAGAGACTTGAACATGTTATTGGGATTAAAGGAACTGCACTAAGTTGGTTCAAATCTTATTTATCAGAAAGATTTCAATTTGTTCATGTTAATGATGAATCTTCCACACAAACTGACGTTAGTCACAGCGTTCCACAGGGCTCTGTGTTAGATCCAATTCTCTTCACTTTATACATGCTCCCTTTAGGCAATATTATCAGGAAGCACAACATAAATTTCCATTGCTATGCAGATGATACTCAGTTATATTTATTCATGAAAGCCAAATGAATCAGATCAGCTGGTCAAACTTCAAGCATGTCTTAAAGACAAAGGCCTGGATGACCTGCAACTACTTACTTCTAAACTCTGACAAAACTGAAGTCATTGTGCTTGGGCCTGAAAATGTTAGAAATCTGCTATCTAATCATATAGTTACTTTAGATGACATAGCTCTCGCCTCCAGTACTACTGTGACCTTGGAGTCATTTTTGATCAGGATATGTCCTTTAAATCACACATAAACCAAGTTTCTAGAACTGCCTTCTTTCACCTGCGCAATATTGCATAAATCAGGAGCATCCTGTCTCAAAGTGATGCTGAAAAACTGGTCCACGCATTTGTTACTTCCAGGTTGGACTACTGTAACTCTTTACTATCAGGATGTCCCAATAATTCCCTAAAAAGCCTCCAGTTAAGCCAAAATGCTGCAGCCAGAGTACTGACAGGAACTAGCAAGAGACATCATATCTCTCCCATATTAGCTTCTCCCCACTGGCTCCCTGTAAAATTCAGAATAGAATTCAAAATCCTTCTCCTAACATACAAAGCCCTTAATGACAAGGCTCCATCGTATCTTAAAGACCTCGTAGAGCCTTATCATCCTAACAGAGCACTTCGCTCTCAGAGTGCAAGTTTACTTGTGGTTCCTAGAGTCCACAGAAGCAGAATGGGAGGCAGAGCCTTTAGCTATCAAACTCCTCTCCTATGGAACCAACTCCCAGTCTCAGTTCAGGAGGCGGACACCCTCTCTACCTTTAAGATTAGACTTAAGACGTTCCTTTTTGATAAAGCTTATAGTTAGGGCTGGATCAGGTGACCCGGAGCCTTCCCTTAGTTATGCTGCTATAGGCCTAGGCTGCTGGGGGGCCCCATGATGCTCTGAGTTTCTTTCCCCTCCCCTCCTTTGTTGTGTCTTGTTGCTTTTCTTCTTTTGTCTCTCCTCTATCCACTCACCCCAACCGGTCGAGTCAGAAGGCCGCCCACCAAGAGGCTGGGTCTGTCGGATGTTTCTTCCGTTAAAGGGAGTTTTTCCTCCCCACTATCGCCAAGTGCTTGCTCAAGGGGGATTTGTTGGATTTTCCCTGTGTAATAATAGTGATAACAGTAAGGTCTAGACCTTACTTTGTAAAGTGTCCTGAGATGACTTTTGTTGTGATTTGGCGCTATACAAATAAAATTTGATTTTCTTTTTTCTTTTTTTTGATATTCATACAGATGGGGGACAAATTTAAAGGAAAAACTGGAGTAAGTCTGGACCAGTCTGTATGATCTACCTCCTGAATGCACTTTTACAGTATAGCAGGTAGAAAGAATGTTTATATTTATTCTATACAGTGTGATTTGGATGGAAAACTCCTACCATCAGTAGATTATAATTATTATTGAAGTCATATGGGGGCTCAGGATACACACAAAAATCTTTGGAAAAATATTATTTATTATTCAGTTGATCAGTTAGCCTGAAAGGTTTTGTTTTTCTGCCTCACTTATGCTGCCTTTTCACTATCAGAACCTAATGAACAGTATACTCCATACATCCCTCAACCATCAGCAAGCATATAGCCTCTAAGGTTGATGCAGACCATCCTGCTTTGTTTTTACACTGTATATTCTCTCTGTTGTTCTCTGTTTAGAGGAGGGAGAAGCTGCTTCCATATCACACAGGCAGTCAACTGTGTGTTTACACATGGTGCTTGGAATGTTAATACTTGAGGTGTGACGATGTGGACATTTAACCAGTCACCAGCGACAGCTCTGCACACACACACCTTCTCTCCTCTTGTGTTCCTAGTACTTGAATTAAGTATTATCTCCTGAGGGGTGCTGAAATTTAGTGTTAGGTTTGCTCCCATTCACTGTGATAATGGTCCTGGCCGCCACAGTAAAGGCATGCTCCTGTCCTGACACGCCACGCCTGCTCCTTGGGTGTGAGTCGGGTTCGTCCCACTTGCATTGGCTCCTCCTCCGATGTGGACGTTTCTCCGATCCCGGACTGGGGTTCTGGGCCAGGCCCTGGTACCCTGGCGGCTCTGAGACTATGCTCTCCAGACCTGGGCCGGCCAGTCTGGCTGTTCCTCTCGTTGCGGCGTTCACGTAGACGGTTGTCCATCTTGATAGCCATTGCCACCAGTTTAGCAAACGTGGCCGGCTCGTCTCTTGTGGCGAGTATGTCCTTAAGATGCTCCTGCCGGCCCTGCCAGAACGCTCCCCTGAGCGCCTGATCGTTCCAACCTGCCTCCGCCGCCAGCATCTGGAATTCAACGGCATACTCCTTGACACTGCGCGACCCCTGTTTTAGAGCCATTAACCGTCTAATGGCGCTACCCTGATAGTCGGAATGGTCAAAAACGGTCTGTAACTCGTGAAAAAATTCGGCACTAGTGGCTCCTATAAAGCGGCCCTGGGCGTTCATGGACTCAGCCGAGGACAGGGCACGGCCACGAAGCCGATTTATAGCGTAGTTAATACGGGTCCGGTTGGAGCGATAAGCTCGTGGTTGTTGACTGTATACCAGATGACACTGTAATACGAATCCCCGACACTTGTCTAACTCCCCGGAGAACGGCTCGGGGTCCGGGATGTGAGGCTCGTTGCCCGGGCTGTGCTGGGAGGAAGAAGCGCTGGAGGGTGCGGTGGTGACAGTAGCGCTGAGGTGAGCTAGTGACGTGGCGAGCTGGGCTACCTGCCGAGTGAGCCCCTCCTGATTATCAGCTTGATGCTGCAGGACACGACCTAGATGTTCTAATTGGGTTTCATGCCGAGTGATGGTGCCGAATCCATAATTGGCTGGTTCGTTTCTGTTAGGTTCGCTCCCCCGACACCATGGGAGAGAGGGCGAACTGAGTGAGGAATAAGTGGATTCAGGTAGGCAGAGTGCGATTCAGAACAAATATTTATTACCCCGGAAAGGCACAGAAACTAAAAAGTATATTAAAAAAACAGAGGCCGAGGCGGATCAGCGGAGAACGGATCCGACCCTGAGAAGACTTAGGGGAACTGTTCGTCACCAGGCTCGGAGGGCTGACTGGCAGCGAAGGCAGAAGGAAGAGCACAGGACCCGGGAAGAGAAAAAGAGCAGAGTCAGTAGCCGACTGGGAGACGTGGTTCACTGTCTCCAGTGCTAGAGACCATGGTGCCGGAGGGTGGTGGTTTCTGTCGGCGATCGGAGGCTCCGGTGCTTTGCTGGGATTCCACGCTGAGTGGTCCACAGAGTCGAATACGAGGAAATGAGCATGAAACGGGTAACGATGAATCTTACTAGTCCCAGACGTAGTGTATGATTAGTCGCTGAGGGATCTCCTCCAAACTGCTGTGTTGTGTACACAGAATGAACCAGCACTGGGGTGGCGTTAGTCTGACAGTTTTATGGCATCAGAGTAATCAGCTAGGGTTGGGAACAGCTGTGTCCTGCACCTGGGATGTCAGTCTGTAACAAGAACAGTAGGCAGAGAGGGAGCAGGGAGCAGAGAGAGAGAGACGACACGGAGCATACCTGACATTTAGCTCCTGGACTTTACCTCCAAAGCAGGCCAAGCGTAGTGAAAACAAACGCAGAATCCGTGCCGAGCATTACTCTGAACAAAACATTTTAGTACTGTAAAATCCGGACTATTGAGCGCACCTGACTATAAGCCACGCCCACTAAATTTAAGAAGAAAAAAATGTTGTACATATATAGGCCGCACTTGTCTATAAGCCACAGGTGTCCATGTTGTAACATGTGATATTTACACAGAAAGATGTTACACATTTTTTTACTTTTAATTATATAAATGCTTTTTCCGAACAGTGCCTGTAACAGGGCTGGTTAACAAAATCGTCTCATCGATTCATTGATGCGAAGTTTACGTGCAGCAGCTCTATTTCCTTCTTGGACGGCCAGATCGATCGCCTTTAACTTGAAAGCTGCATCGTTTCTTTGTGCGTTTTCCATGATCAGGGTGTGTGCATGAAGCACAAAATGACTGATCTGAAGAATTTAGTGTGAGTGCATTTGATTTAATTCAAACAATTTTATTGGTCCACTGTGACCTGTTCGGTAATTTCATTGGTCTGATGTGACGAGACTAAATGTATTGGTGGCATGAAGCTCGTTAGCCCGTAAAAATACATAAATTAGCCGCATCATTGTTTAAGCCGCAGGGTTCAAAGCTTGTGAAAAAAGTAGCAGCTTATAGTCCGGATTTTATGGTAGGTTCTTATAATGGAAAAATCACCCTCCCATTCTCCTTTTTTACTTTTATTTCCAGTAATAGAATTGTTACCCATATATTCTAAATTAAGTCTAAATCACAGTGTTTTTGTAAACATGCATAAGTTCATACCTTGAATTTAACAAATCACTTGAATTTACCATTTTTTTTCTTTTCCAGTCATCCAGTCTTCTGTTGTTGTTTGTTCTTATACCTATCCAGCACACCAGACAATGACTGTTATCTGTTGAATAGACCTACAGTATCCCAGCCTAGCTGGTTTTGCGCTTGTGGGCTTATTTTTTCTTCATAATATTCTCTCCATTTTATTTTTTCTTTCTTCCAAAGCTTTCTTATCAAGCTCATAAAGGTGACCATGCACAACAAACATTACCTGCACATACAGTGGTGTGAAAAAGTGTTTGCCCCCTTACTGATTTCTTATCTTTTTGCATGTTTGTCACACTGTAATGTTTCAAATCGTCAAACAAATTTATATATTAGTCAAAGATAACACAAGTAAACACATCATGCAGTTTTTAAATGAAGGTTTTTATTATTAAGGGAAAACAAAATCCAAAACTATATAGCCCTGTGTGAACAAGTGTTTGCCCCCTAAACCTAATAACTGGTTGGGCCACCCTTAGCAGCAACAACTGCAATCAAGCATTTTCGATAACTTGCCATGAGTCTTTTACAGCGCTGTGGAGGAATTTTGGCCCACTCATCTTGGCAGAATGGTTGTAAGTCAGCCACATTGGAGCGTTTTCGGGCATGAACTGCCTTTTTAAGGTCATGCCACAGCATCTCAATTGGATTCAGGTCATGACGTTGACTAGGCCACTCCAGTCTTCATTTTGTTTTTCTTCAGCCATTCAGAAGTGGACTTGCTGGTGTGCTTTGAATCATTGTCCTGCTGCAGAACCCAAGTTCGCTTCAGCTTGAGGTCACAAACGGATGGCCGGACATTCTCCTTCAGGATATTTTGGTACACAGCAGAATTCAGGGTTCCATTTATCACAGCAAGTCTTCCAGGGCCTGAAGCAGCAAAACAGCCCCAGACCATCACACTACCACCACCATATTTTACTGTTGGTATGATGTTCTTTTTCTGAAATGCGGTGTTACTTTTACACCACACATAATGGGACACACACCTTCCAAAAAGTTCAACTTTTGTCTCGTCTGTCCACAGAGTATTATCCCAAAAGTCTTGGGGATCATCAAGATGTTTTCTGGCAAAACTGAGACGAGCCTTTATGTTCTTTTTGCTCAGCAGTGGTTTTCGTCTTGGAACTCTGCCATGCAAACCATTTTTGCCCAGTCTCTTTCTTATGGTGGAGTCATGAACACTCACCTTAACTGAGGCAAGTGAGGCCTGCAGTTCTTTGGATGTTGTTGTGGGGTCTTTTGTGACCTCTTGGATGAGTTGTCGCTGCGCTCTTGGGGTAATTTTGGTCGGCCGGCCACTCCTGGGAAGGTTCTCCACTGTTCCATGTTTTCGCCATTTGTGGATAATGGCTCTCACTGTGGTTCGCTGCAGTCCCAAAGCTTTAGAAATGGCTTTATAACCTTTTCCAAACTGATAGAGCTCAATTATTCTCTTTCTCATTTGGTTTTGAATTTCTTTGGATCTCGGCATGATGTCTAGCTTTTGAGGATCTTTTGGTCTACTTCACTTTGTCAGGCAGGTCCTATTTAAGTGATTTCTTGATTGCGAACAGGTGTGGCAGTAATCAGGCCTGGGTGTGGCTAGAGAAATTGAACTCAGGTGCGATAAACCAGTGTTTTGACAGGGGGGCAAACACTTGTTCACACAGGGCTATATAGTTTTGGATTTTGTTTTCCCTTAATAATAAAAACCTTCATTTAAAAACTGCATGATGTGTTTACTTGTGTTATCGTTGACTAATATTTAAATTTGTTTGATGATCTGAAACATTACAGTGTGACAAACATGCAAAAAGATAAGAAATCAGTAAGGGGGCAAACACTTTGTCACACCACTGTATTTGGAGCATGTCTGTGGCTCATAAACCACCTGAGGTTTGACCAAGTCAGTTCTGTGACAGCCCGAGGGGCATGGGGTGGGGATCCATAGATTGTGGAGCTTGAACCATAACACAGACCGAGTTGGTCGGTAGCTCGACCTCTGTTACAGAGATTTCAACCTTTTTAAATGTTTTTCCTCAGAGAAGTGTGTTCCTTTAATAGAAAAGGGTCCTTTTAAGGCCACAGTAAACTTGACACAAATTAGCTCGTAGAACAGAAACATCTTTGCTCAAAATAATAGGTTCTCTATTTGTACAAGGGAAGCTGGTTAGAAAATATACAAACATATCATTTAACATATCATCTGGTGTAACAGATCATAGCTGATCTCTGATCTGTACAGATCCCCCTCATGGTCCACCACACATGTAAACCACGCATTAATTGCCAATAAGACACTACCTCGTTGTGCCTGGCACTTCCGTTTCTAACAAGAGCAAGATGTTGTTGTGCACAGCAGGGAACTTTGGCTTTTCCCTCATCGGGAACCTAAAGAGAATTTGACAGTCTGATACCGTGGTTGTACTTTGTTTTTCCATGTCTATAGCTCTCTCTCTCTCTCACTCAAACACACAATCAGGTGAATGGAGAGCCTCAAGTCAGCATTCACGGTGCTCTGTAATCATGGTGGAACCTAATCAATCAGTCAGGGAGAGTGCAGGAGCAGCTTTGGAAACAGCCGTTGAACAGGCAGAACACAAACTGTAGAAATGTGACATCTCTGCTGCTTGGCTCATAGTGAACCAGCCTTAGTCCTCATTTCACCTCTAAACCAGCAGGAGTGGAATCCCTGACTGCAAAGAGGTCAATCCTCTGCCCAGACAATGTAGACATCCTCACATTTATATGTTTTATTTTAGGATTTTACTGAAACACCAGACATCTTCAATATTGTTTTCACCTAAGGCCAAGGACAATGTCTTCAAGTTCTTTAAAGAGCCCAGGGGGCCTTTCCTTGCTTTCTGATTTATCTGCAATGTGAAAATGGTGAATTATCATCTTAGACATGACCCAAAGCTCAAAAAGTTAGGTGTACGCATGTTCTAGAATGTCTATGCAGAACCAATGTGGTTTATACCAGTCTCCCAAGCTCTCGCTCGTGAGACTTTTTTTCTAACAAAATTAAGAATTACATGACAATTTAAG
>NW_018127921.1:4879421-4881865 GCF_001952655.1 Monopterus albus | reverse complement strand
ACCGCCTCTCTATCAGAGCACGGACAACTGTTAATATGTTACGTTAACATACCGCCTATTCACGTTATGTTAACAGACGCATATTCAGCCTGTTGTTCTCCATTTTATTGTTATTAAGATAACTTGCCTTTCAAGATGAAATGTATGTTCTTGGTCTCTGATTTTATGAAATATATTTCCCCCCAAAAGTGCGACGTATAGTCCAGTGCGACTTATATATGTTTTTTTCTTCTTCATTATGCATTTTTTGGCTGGTGCGACGTATACTCAGGAGCGACTTATAGTCCGGAAAATACGGTATGCTTAGGTCTACGGTTGAGTAATAGGCTTGAGTCAAAGATCGCTGCCACACCTCCACCACGGTCTGTGTTTCGAGGGATGTGACAGTTACTGTGACTAGGTGGGGTGGATTCATTTAGACTGACATGTTCTTCCTGATGGAACCAGGTTTCAGTAAGACACAATAAGTCAATATGATGTTCACTTATCAAGTCATTCACTAACAAAGATTTAGATGCCTGTGAGAGAGATCTGATATTCAGTAGTCCACATTTGATTGTCCTATTACTTTCTATTATAAGAGGAGTAGTCTTAATTTTAATTAGGTTGTTATGAATAACTGCTCTCAAGCATATGTAACTCACAAGGACACACTATAACTATCATACTGTATTCATATGACTATATGAACATTTGCACACATACCTCTGTGTGCACACATACACTCACAGAAACACTCAAGGGATGGATGTAGCGTGATAACTGATAACAACAGGTTTCAATGGACTTATTTTTGTCTAGGACAGCACTGAATTATTCTCTTTGTCTTATTAAGAGAGGGGATTGAAACCAGCTCAGACATCAAGGCTGAGACTTGTCTCTGTCACTTAAGAGCTTTACTTCTACTTTCTCTCTAAAGTGCCCATGGCATGCTCATTTTACTCATTTCCAGCCATTTAATGTTTAATTTTGGGTACCTCGAAATTAGCTTGGCACCCCTCATAACCTCAAGTAGTCTGTAATTATTTCAGAATAATAACACCAGAGAGCCTCTTCCTAAAAACAAGAGGATAGTTTGCGATTGTGCACAACTCCTGTTGCTGGTGTTGTGTCACAAGTGGACAGCACAATGAACCACAACAGCATTAATTAATTTGAATTACTCCTCCATAGACAGTTAAACAACGGTATATGTACCGATGAAATGATAAATGGACTGTATTTATGTAGCACATTTTTCACAGTGTGTTGCACTGGCCAAAGCGTTTTACAGGAGATCATACACCATTCACACACCGACAAGGCTGCCACACAACGGCGCTAGTCAAGCCACCGGGAACAATTCAGGGTTTAGTGTCTTGCACAGGGACACTTAGGCATGCGGGGAATCGAACCACCAACTTGCTGGTTAGAAGACAACCTGCCCTACCTCGTGAGCCACCCTTTGATGAATAGAGATGTGTAACACTCTAAGCAACAGTTAGACAGTCTCTTCCCCTGGGTCATCATTCTCATCAACAGTTAATCCATGTATAACAACATACAGCAAACACCACAGTGCAATAATGTATAGACATAATCATTGTACATACCAAATAGTTCTTTTTAAAATTATATTAACTTTTTAACTATGTATATTTGTACACATATTTGTTCGTAGGTTGTTGGTTTTTGTCTTCTTTTTTTTCTCGTTATCCTGTCTTTTACTCTGTATTTATTCTATTTACTTGGTGTATATTGAAGACCACTGAAATGCAGTCAAATTGCTTGTATTTTAACATACTTGGCAATCAATATTCTGATTGATTGACGATTGAATGATGATTGATGATGCTAACTCCTGGGTTGGCCTGAAAAATACATCATCCCTTATGGTACAGTATTTCCTAGCCTGGCAAACTCTCTTCGACAAAAAGACTCCAGAAAAGTCTACCACCTTTGCATATAACATGCTTCCTTTAATGTTGGTGCTTTGTTCTTACCTGTATGGACCATACAATCACACACAGAAATGCAAAAAAAAAAGGTTTGGGGTTGCACACAAACAGGCTGAGGTTTGCACAAGCTGGCTGATTTATCCAGTAAATTATAAATAATATAATATTTTCTAGTACTACAAGAAATGGCTAATACACACACACACACGCACACACACACACACACACACACACACACACACACACACACCACACACACACACACACACTGAAGTCTACCATTTTCAGCATTCAGGCAACATGCTGCTCACATGTATGGTAAAAGCCCAGTCACATCACAGGGTGTAATAGCAATCAACTGTAATTAGTCAAGAGTCAAGAATCTTTATTGTCATTATGCATAGCACAACAAAAAATTTTCCGGCAGCTCTCGGCTTAAAAGACAGACATATTATTTACATAACACACAATTGTATAAGTCAATATAAAAATATGAACAAATAAAAA
>NW_018127921.1:4863215-4878576 GCF_001952655.1 Monopterus albus | reverse complement strand
CAAGAAAACTCCTGCCAGTTGGTCAGCACATAGCTTCAAAACCTGGCCTGACACCCTGTCTGGTCCTGCAGCTTTGTTGGTGTTGATCCTCCTCAGGGTGGAGCTCACCTGGTGTAGCTGCAGGATGAGAGGCTGGTGCTGTTCCTCGAGCTGAGGGAGTTGTACAGTTCCTCTGCTGCCAGGTGTATCAAAGCATGCAAAGAAACTATTCAGGGAGGGTGGGATCATGGCTGACCCGCTGGTTGTTGCCTCTGTAGTCTGTTATTGCTTTGATGCCTCTCCACATACTCTGTGTGTTGTTATTCATGAAGTGCACCTCAATGCATTGTTTTTACCTGCGTTTGGCCAGCCTGATGCCCTTCTTTAGTTCTTTCCGGGCCCTGCTATAGGCCAGCCTGTCACCTGATTTGAAGGCAGCGTCCCGAGCTTTGAGCAGACATGACACTGTACTGTCCAGCCATGGTTTCTGGTTTGGAAAAACCCTGATGGACTTTGTAGGTAGGACAGCATCAGTACAGAACTGCACATAGTCCAGAACAGCTGATGTATAAGCCTCCAAGACTGACCCCTCTTTGAACACCCCCCAGTCAGTATGCTCAAAACAGTCCTTTAATGATGAAGAAGCCTCCTCCGTCCACACCTTAACTGTTTTGGTGATTGGTTTTATCCTGCAGATCAGAGGTTTATATGCTGGGATCAGCTCCACAGAGATGTGATCTGACATGCCCAGGTGTGGAGCTGCAATGGCCATGTATGCTCCCCAGATATTGCAATAAACCTGATTCAGGATGTTATTCTCCCTCGTTCGAAAATTGATGAATCTGTAGAATCTGGGAAACACTGCTTTAAGTTCCACATGGTTAAAGTCTCCAGCCACAATCACAGCTGCATGGGTTTGCGTTCATCTGCCTGCTGATCAGGCAGTACAGCTCCTCCAGCGCTAATTTAGCGTTAGTTCGTGGTGGTATATAGATGGCTACAATCAGGATTGAGCAAATTTCTCTCACTGTTTTAAAACGGGGGAGCAATGTGTTCCAATGATGGATGTAGTTGTGCACCAGAAGTTGTGGATGTACAGTGCCAGACCTCCACCTCTCTGTTTAGCAGATGCTGCAGTCCTGTCTGCTCGAAACAAGGAGCGTCCCTCCAGCTCCACCGCAGCATCCAGGATGTTGTCATCCCACCAGGTTTCAGTTATAATTGCCACACAGCTGTCCTTCCTCTGTGAGACGATCCGCAGCCGAATCTCATCCACTTTGTTGGTTAGTGACCTGGCGTTTGTGAGGAAGAGACTAGGGCCTGCTGGCCTGTGTGGGTTAGCATGTAGCCTAGCAGGTAGGCCGCTTCTCTTACTCCTCTTTTGTTTACGATGTTGCCTCCGTCTCCTTGGCCACAAAGCGGGGATGGTGAGAGCCGTAGTGGTCCGGTGTAACTCTGGTGGAATAAAGTCTGGCTTCGTGGGTGCGTAAAGTTTGTATTGTTTCCCTATTGTAAGTAGTTCAGCTCTTCCATACTGGATGGTGGCTTCAGAAAACTGTAGTGACAACAAAAACACGAGCAAAGATATGAATAGAAAAACAAAAAGCTGAGAGGCCCGAGCCGCTGCATATGTACGCGCCACCATTACTCCTAACAATATGCTACTCGTCACTTGTATTAGATCAACAAGTGTAATATAAAGTGCCTTTAATGTGCACCAGCTATTGCCAACAGGAATCAGCAACTAAATAACTGTGCAGCATGTCAGACATTTGTTATTACCATTATGTTGACAACCACTATGCACTGTCTGATATTGGTAGAAAATGCCATGTCCATTTAACACCACATAATTACCATTTAGAACTAAATTGCCTTTGGCAGGCACACAATCACACAGAGAGTAAGGTGAATACAGCCAGTCACATTGAACCTAATGCCACTTATGCTATCTCATGGGGCTGTTGACACAAAGGCTGTTGATTTTTAGTGTCACACACTAGTCATAGTCTGTCACTGTAAATGCACCAACCATGTTTCTGTAAATACGGTGTAATGGGAATACTGCCATAACCTAATTACTCCCTGAAATTATTAGTGTGACTGCAAATATACTAAAATGTAGAGAACAATCAAAGGAAGATTAATAGGTTAAACTTTCTATACAGTGTATATGAGATGCCTCTAATAATCTTTACAGCAGAAAGACAGTTAAAGACAGTTTAAAGACAGTTAAATTGGATGAAACAGAGGCTGCCCTCAATATGGTGATCACGTGTACTTAATTATCTTGCAGCTGGTGTCAATTTACAACCTGTATAATTCAGTCAATGATATTGTCATCAACACTCATGATGCCATGAGCCTTTACCAGACAGGACACAAAGCCCATACACAAAACCTGCTTTGTGTTATTTCACTAACGACTCCTGCTTTTTCCAGGTAAGAGACAAGACTACAGAAAGAGTATGAATGAGCATGACTACTTACTGTAGACCTCACTTGCATACATCAAACTCATTGCAGCCACATTCCCAGGAGGATTTGGGTCAGTCACATTCTTGGCAACATTTCACTCCTCAGATCTATTGTGGAGCCTTTGTAAAGAATGACTAATGGTAACGTGCTAAAAGCCATATGCTCATTTCAGTGACATTGCTTTATTGTCTCTGTGGCAGGCAGGGTTAAATGCTGTATGACAAATGCCTCTGAAATACCTGAATCAGAGCTATCCACTTATCCACTTATCCCTAAACACACTACCACAAATCTGACCTTTTAGAAAACCAATTCACAACCAGATAGTAACAGTAACTGTCACATCTCTCGAAACACAGGCTGAGGTGGAGGCGTGGCAGCGATCTTTGACTCAAATCTATTACTCAACCCTAGACCTAAACATAGTTATAACTCATTTGAAAGCCTCTCTCTGAGTCTCTCACACCCAAACTGGAAACCTCAAAAGCTCTAAGTTCTATTTGTTATTGTATACCATCCACCTGCTCCTTATTCAGAGTTTTTAACTGAATTCTCAGACTTTCTCTCTGATTTAGTGCTTAGTACAGATAAAATAATCATAGTAGGCGACTTTAATATCCATGTAGATGCTGACAATGACAGCCTCAACAGTGCATTCTGTTTATTATTAGACTCAGTTGGCTTCTCTCAAACTGTAAATAAACCCACTCACTGTTTTAATCACACTCTTGATCTTGTTCTGACATATGGCATCGAAACTGAACACTTAATAGTTTTTCCCCATAACCCTCTTCTGTCTGACCATTTTCTAATAACTTTTGAATTTCCATTAATGGATTATACTCTATGTGGGAAACAATTCCACTACAGCAGATGTCTATCTGGCAATGCTGTTACCAAGTTTAAGGAAATAATTCAATCTTTATCTACTTCAGTGCCGTTTGCCAACACAGTGGAAGGAGGCCACCTTAACTTTACTCCCACACAAATCGATAATCTTGTTGATAGTACTGCAGCCTTCCTGCGTAATACACTTATACCATTGCCCCTCTGAAAAGGAAGGCAGTGAAACAGAGAAGGCTAGCCCCATGGTACAGCTCGCAGCTCCGCTCCCTAAAGCAGGCATCATGAAAAATGGAAAGGGGGTGGCGTTCCACTAAGTCAGAAGAGTTTTTCATAGCCTGGAAAGATAGTTTAATAACATATAAGAAAGCCCTTCATAGTGCCAGAACTGCATTTTATTCATCACTGATTGAGGAAAATAAGAACAACCCCAGGTTTCTTTTCAGTACTGTAGCCAGGCTGACAAAGAGCCACAGTGCTGTTGAGCTTAACATTCCCTTAGATCTCAGCAGCAATGACTTCATGAGCTTCTTTACAAATAAAATCACAACTATTAGAGAAAAAATTGGTTGGACCACTCCCACAGCTCTCACAGATGTGCCATCTACTACAATGGCTTTAGAAACATCTGTAAGACCTCATTTATACTTGGACTACTTCTCCCCTATAGATCTCTCTGAGTTGACCTCAACAACTGCTTCATCTAAATCATCAACGTGTCTCCTGGACCCCATCCCGACCGGGCTGCTCAAAGACGTTTTTCCCCTAATCAACACATCCATACTAGATCTGATCAGGTGACCCTGAGCCTTCCCTTAATTATGCTGCCATAGGCTGCTGGGGGGCCCCATGATGCTCTGAGTTTCTCTCCTCCCTTTCCCTCTCCTTTCCTCTTCTCTCCTTTCATCTTTCTCTATGCTTCTATATGCCACCATTACACATCACTAAGTTTGTCTCCTCTCTCCCGTAGTGTGTCCTCTCTCTCTCCCTGTACCTTTCTGCAGGTTGCCCTGGCTCTGGAGCTCTATGTCTCTGACGAGCAGTCACCAGCCACATCGACCTGATCAGTGTTTGATTGTTGTGTCTTGTTGCTTTTCTTCTTTTATCTCTCCTCTATCCACTCACCCCAACCGGTCGAGGCAGAAGGCCGCCCACCAAGAGCCGGGGTCTGTCAGAGGTTTCTTCCATTAAAGGGAGTTTTTCCTCCCCACTGTCGCCAAGTGCTTGCTCAAGGGGGAATTGTTGGGTTTTCCCTATGTAATAATAGTGATAACAGTAACGTCTAGACCTTACTTTGTAAAGTGTCCTGAGATGACTTTTGTTGTGATTTGGCGCTATACAAATAAAATTTGATTTGATTTGATCTGACAACCAGAGCCAGATGTTACACACAGCCCTCCCATTATTTCAACCCCAGTGTCTTATTTCTCACTCAAATTCTCTTCTTCTTTCATGACTTTATCATCACCTGGGTCCCCTTTGTTGTTTCTGACTCTGATTTTCTCATCCACTTTTCATTAATTTCATTTTTTCTTATTGTTTTGCCACCCCCCTTTTCTTTCTTTCATTCTAGTGCCTCAAGCACTCCTGTTAATTTCACTGACATTTCACTGTCACATGAGGACTTGTTCAAAATGGCCCAATTTGTCCTTACTTTAGTGTGACAAGAAAGCTGCACGCTCCTCTCTACCTCTAGATTAGCTTTGCACACATAATAACTCCAAATAGACTGTAATTATTTCAGAACAAAACCCAAGATCTTCTTTCTGAAAAAGGAGGATAATTCATGAATTCCTGTTGCCAGTGTTGTGTTGAAATCTGTTTCCCCATTGAGATGTCCCCAACCTTTTTTGTACCATGGACCGGTTTCATGCATGAAAATGTTTCTGCGGACCGGGTAGAGGCACAGGGGTTCCAATAACAAAAACCTAAAAGCCCGCTTCACAAAGATAGGATGTTGGAAATGGTAGCAGGGTTTTCAGTGCTCTTGTGGCGATTTCAGGATATTCTGGCTTGATTTTCATCCAGAGCATCGGCAGAGTTGTTGTCTCAAACTTACGTTTAAGGTCACCGTCATTTGCTATCTCCAGCAGCTGATCCTCTTGTTGCACAGACATGCAGAGCAGCCCTGGTGCGTGAGAGTCACCTGTTGCGATAAACCCGTATTTTAAGTATGACTCCTGATATTGTCTGTTAAAATAAGCTTTCTTTTTCTTGGAGGTCGTGGGCTCCTCTTCTGGCTCCTCAGTTGGCCTTTTCCCCTTTGAAAAGAAGCCCTTCAAAGACGTTTGTTTTTTACTCATTTTTGCTAGTTTGCGGGCTTATTTTTTTTTTAGCAACGTATCACGTGACGTCGTGACCGAAACATACGTCTTGACGTGTCAAGGGGCACAGGTGGACATGATACGTCAGAGAAAATCCCGTCATTTTTCATAATAAAACATCTTCCAGACTCTAAAAATCAATGCAATGGAAATTACATAAATTATTTATTCTTTCTGTGTGGCCCGGTAACAAATGCCTCACGGACCGGTACCGGGCCACGGCCCGGTGGATGGGGACCACTGCTCTAACCTGAATCCTAACATTATCCTAACCACAACCACTGAAGGGGGGTGCTACAAGAAACCAAGTTTTTAACAGGGGAAACACATCCAGATGGGGAAATGGTTTTCAACACAGGACGGGTCAGGAAGCCAGGGCAACACATAAACAAAAAACATTGACAAATAAGTTACGTTTTCAACAGTGACAGTACTTCATATCCTACCTGACAAGTTCAAGCCAGAAGATAAAAGTGGACAGCACAATGAACAGCAACAGCATTGATTAATTTGAATTTCTCCTCCAAACATAGGTAAACAATGGTATATGTACCCATGAAAAGAGATCTGTAACACTCTATACAAAATGTTACAAATGGTATTTGGAAATCCCATATTTTAACTGGCATAATGCAGACATAGTAACTTCTCCAGACTTACAATTCTCTCTATAGAAAGAACACATTAACAGACATGCAATGTGTGTTTTTTTTAAACTTATTGTTAAGTCCCACTGAATAGTGGAAACATCACTCCCTTTCAAATAGCTCCAAGGTCAGTAAAATCAACCGGTGGTCATTAAGTCTTCCCCCACACAACCACACACTGTATAGTCCCAAAGTAGTGAAATTAATTCCAACAGGTAGCATAGCACCGACAATAACATCAAGGATCATTAGAATCCGCTGGTTAACCAACAGCCAAACACATGCATCAGACACACTGGCCTCAAGCAGTTAAAACAAACAGGTACTGTGCTCCCGGGGAATGTTGATGAGCTGATCATTCACTACCCAAGGGTGCTTCACTGGCTGGCTGCTTGTAGGTTAGACCTGGTCAGGTAAAACAGTGAGTCCCTGTACAGGAACATTCCTGGACATGTAATAACCTCAGGCCCTGTATTTGTCTCCACACCTTTTGGTCACAATGCAGGTAGCAGGAGGGAAAATATATCCACAAAACTGCATGCAGTAAAAAAATTAAGCTTTTAGAATGGCGCCTGGTGGATGTCAGGCAAGCTCACATGAACATGCACAGCCTGGAGACTATGACCATTCAAAAAAATTCATAAACTATTGTGTAAGACTTTACATAATTCCATCCATCCATTATCTATACTGCTTATTCCTCTTTACATAGTTGGAAAAAAAGTCTCACCAGCAAAAGTTGGCAAAACTTGTATAAACCGAGTTGCTTCTGCATAGATGTACTAGAACATATGTACACCTCATTTTTTGAGCTTTTGGTCATGTTTAAGATTATAATTCACTGTTGTAACATTGTAGATAAGTCAGAAAAAATTAAACACATGCCATGGGCAATTTAAGGATCTAGTGTAAGATACTGTATGCTAATAAGTATGGAAGATAGTTTTGCAATGACGTTCTCCCAAGATTCATTTTGTGTTTTCACAATTTTGATTTAAAATGAATGAATTGGCCATATAACATCTAGAGTTATTGTTTTTACTATACCGCCTAGTAAATTTAATTGCGTTGAAAAAATAAGGCCATGTTAGCAATATGGTCATCATCTTTTTGCAAGAGTCAAGAAAAAAGCAACAGTAGGAGGAGTTTGATGTAGTTACTGTATACACAAAGTGTCAAATTTCCACTGATGGGAGAACATGTTAAAAATGCTATGTTTTCTGTAGTAAAACTAAAGGCTTTATTCTATTATAAACCCTCGTCCGGTTCTTTCAAACCAGGAACTCAGAGGGACGACTCAGACCACTTGAGTATATAAAAAAATATAACTGTGCTGGTTTATTCAAAGGGTCACAGGCAAGAATTAACATTACACGTCCAGGCATCTTCCACCCCCGAAGCTGCTCGCAGGCAGCCCGGAAGAAGAAGCCCCGGGCTAGCACCATCCTACACAGAAACGTCAACCGAGACGTCTCTCTCTCACCAGCTTTGCAGCTGGCTCTGGCAGTAGTCACAACATGAAGAAAATAATGTGTGTGAATGTTGATTATGTGGTGTGTATCTAAAAACACTGTAACACAACAATTCACATTAAGACAAATATTATGGTTACTTTTACCGTCATAATAACATTTATCCCTGACTGCAGCCTTTCTCTGCTTTAACTAACCTTGCATTTAACAGCCTGAGGAAGACATCCTGGCTACACTAACATCTTCTAATACAACAGATCTCTAATCAATATCTATCTAACTAAGAAAGTACCTAACAAAACTATAAAACACCATAATTCTCTCATAAACTTTACAATGTCTTATTCTGCTCTTCTCTTTCCTCACTTTTTTCACTCTTTCTCTATTATTTCTCTTTGGTCAGACAGAATAAAACATCCCATTATTTCGCTTTCATTGCAGTCTCTATGTTGCTCTTTCTTTTGCTCGACACCTAAACCTGACCTTTGATCCATTTCAGGAGGCTTGTGATTTCTGCAGACCCCTCACACCCTGGATACAAACAATTTGAACCCCTCCCCCCTGGACAATGCTGCAGGACATTGCACACCAAAACAACCACACACAAGGACAGTTTCTTCCCCCGTGCCATCAATCTGATGAACACTTAATCCATGCTGTATGACAGGACATGGCAGTCACCCTACTGCAATAAACTGTAAACATAACCACTGTATATATCAATCTGGAAGCTTTTCTGCTTAATGTGTATATATATTTATAAATATATTCTACCTCTTTTTCTTCTGTTCTTTCTCCTACTTATCCACCTATTTCTACCATTCTTTTTCATACAGATTGCACATTTTTTCTATTTGATTACATAAAGTTTTATTTATTTATTTTATTTATTATTAAGCACATTGAGAGCCTCTGTACCATACTCAAACTCCTTGTCTGTCTAATCATGTTTGGCCAATAAAGATTCTGATTCTGATTCTGTTTAAGTTACAAAGCTCTCACTCCCTCTGTCCTTCTTTCTTCCCCATCTCTTTCAAGCTTTTTCATCTCCTGACAGTCAGCGCAGATGTATGAGATGTATTAAAGGTAAGCTAATGTTTTGTGGCCATCTTTTTTCTTTTACTTATTTTTTTAGTCTATTCTTCTCTCTTTTCTTTGTGTTCAGACCTACAAACCTGACCTCAACATTTTGTTATGTTCTCATAATGAAAGCATTACTTTTCTGACTTCCCTTGCCATGTACTGCCTACCTCCTACTGTCAGTTTTTCCTGTCCACCTCAAGCTGTGTTCTTTTACATATCTCACTCTTCTCTCTCAATTTTTTTCAGCATTGTCTTTATATGTCTTGGCCTCAAAATTTGACCACAGCATGTTCTGTCTGTCAGTGCTTCCCACCCATGCATCTCTGCACTATTTATCTCAACTAAATAACATCTCTCTGTTGAAGAAACACAAAATGTTCTTTTTCCTTCTGCCTTACAACAGCCTCTGCAATGCAGTAACAGGTTTCACAGAGGAGTGAAGGTTACCTGTAGCAGAAGCACATTCAGTTAGTCAGACTTTTGTGTGTATGAATGTGTTGGGTGACTGGAGGGGGCATGAACAAGTGCTCAGTTTCTTTTCTTACTCAATATCTGAACAGCAGCACTGCCTTTGCTTTTACCTTTTCTTTTTTTGGGGGAGATAGCAACTTATGCTCTACAACACATAGTGTACAGTCTCATTTTTGTCCTCTGTCTCTGACTGTATGTTGGTTTTAATTGTACCTGTCATGGAAATCAATAAGAGGTTCTCAGGTAGTCTGTATGTAATTTATGAAACAAATCAGAAAATAGCATAAGACAATACCAGTATCTTGATCAAGAGGTCACACACTCGGTGCAAAGAGTCGGTGAGTGACAAAGGAGAGAAGTTACAGTCAGGTTTTGTATAACATCGGTCAACAATCACCCCACTGCCTGGAACCAATCAGAAATGTGTCTTAGGTATGTGTCCTTCATAGGTATCTTCTAGATAGGCAACTGAGGCCAGACATTTGAACTGTGTTAGTAACAGGCTATGTGCGTGTCAATAGAGACTGGATCTATGTGTGTATGAAGTGTGTATGTGTGTAGGTGGGTGTGTGGAGACAAAATCTGTCTGGAGTATCTGGGAGACAGAACTGTTTGGGAGAACTGTCTGAGAGGAAAAGAAAACAAGGTTATAAAGCACAAATACATAGATAATATGAACAATGAGCATACTGAGCAGACAGCATATGTATGAATTTCACCTTTCCACTACAGTATCTTCCAGTTTCTTGGTATCCATTCTTTTGTTTCCTTGTTTATGTAATGTATATGTTTATGTATTTATTATGTACATTATTATCATTTTCTTATCATATTTTTCTCCTGCCTTTCTCTGTCCCACTACCTGTATAGTGTGATGTACCACTTAATTGGTGTATAAACTGCTCTCATAAGGCAACATCTCATTCATTTCGCCATCTTTGAAAACAGCCATAAGATCATAAATGCATCTAGAGACACACTGACATTGTTTGTATGAAATTGTAAATTATAAATAGTTGGGCTTCCACTCTAAAAATATGGATGTTATTATATATTTAGAATTTTTGTCATAGACATGTTTGCTTGACTGTTTTGTGTGTGTTTTTAAAAGTAAGCCTTTTAGGCAATGTGTGTGTCTAGCTGTCATCTTAAAATACACTAAATACATATACAGTATTTGTATGAAGCATATACTCTACTCTCTGTTATGACTATAATGGTGCTTCTGCCTTTGAATGGCTTTTGTTCACTCATTGCATCTTATTCTTTATGCTGATTTGTGTGCCTACTTTTGTGTAACATTAGCATGTGTGGTCAATTTGTGTGTGTTTGTGCTTAAAAGCCTTTTCTTTGAGTATGTGCCTGATCATTTGTGTCTATGCATTTTCTTTTACTTGCTTGCCCTTTTCTGACGTGTTCATGTGTGTCTTGACTCCTGTGGTATACAATATGACCCCATCCTCTTTGTCTGTTTCATGTCAGTGGAAGATGATTTGTGTCTTTCATGTGACTGTTTTTCTTGCTTCCTCCCTCATTCCATTCAAACATGTTGACAAATTCAGTCCATTCTTCAGAACCATGTGTTGATGTGTTTGGTGCAGGCAAAAATTGCTTTCTTACTGTGTTGCTCAGAAGATTTCTGTTGTGACAAATCTGACAGTCTGACTGAGCAGCTGAGTGGTTTGTTGACTGCTGGTATGTCATTTCACTGGGTGACTGATTTGTAGACACGAAATGACTGATTCATTTTCAGACAGGGTGACAAGATGACTGACTGTCTACTTTTGTTGACAGGGTGAGTGATTGGATGCAAATTTGAATGACTATCTGCCTGTCTTGGGCCACTGATTGAATGTCTAGCAGGTCAAGTAACTGCTTACATAGTGTAGTTGTTACAAGCTAGATCTGCTACCCTACTGGTTTTAGACGGATGCTCTGACTAAGCAATAATGTTGCTGTCTCACTATTTATTTGACAGTTTGGTTGATCAGATCACACATTGACTGATTTGTCTTCAGAAGTTAGTGACAGACTGATGCCACTGCTCACACAGGCTATGTTTGGGTTGTGTTGGTTTTTGGACCTGATGGGTTTTCTGTTATCCAGACAGAAGTGGGATTGTTTCTCTTCTTATCTCACTAACAGCTGCCCTTTTTGGAATATTCCTCAACTAGTGTTGTAGTCGAGTCACTAAACCCTGAGTCCAAGTTAAGTCTCGAGTCCCCAGTATTCTAGTCCAAGTCATCAAATAATGATCTAATCTTCCATTAATAACATGCAAATTTGAGACTTTGACCGTTTTAACCCTGTACCGTCATTTCATAACACTAACCCAAATTTTGAAGGTATTTCCTGACTCTTGTGACAATGTGAAATCAAAAATAATCCAGTCTAGGAAAAATATCATTTTATTCAGTTTCTTAGCAAGTTTTCTCACATAAACAAAGATGACAACAAGAAATTGTGTTGTCACTCTGGCTGAAAGGGGCTTGACCTTAACAAAAAATCTGGAGAGACAATATCATTTCCTGTCACCATCTTTACTTTACTGAAGATAAGTTGTTTTACCCGCGAAACTGACAAAAAATATTCTTGGACTGCAGCAGATTATTTTTGATTCATTAGAAGAGTCTATGAAAATGTGAAAAAATGTCAGAATCTGTGTAAGTGTTATTAGACAACAGTATGGCATTAAAATGGTCGGCAAGTCTCAATTTTACACATTAGCAGAAGATTATCTCTGTGACTCGAGTGTAGATACACAATACATGTCGGTCACAAACTGGGGCATCAAACTTGCAATAATTTAGCAGGAGAAATAAGATATAACACTGATTATATTGTAAATAGATATGGTGAACTTGTTAGTGATAAGTCACCTATTTATGCTTTCAGCAGATACACAGACATTAGCATCCATTTAGAGTCATGTTTGTGTCCTCCTGATAATTGTAAGCTCAGTATTCCCTCTGCTTTTTTTGTTTTTGGCCTCCAAAAAGTGCTGATGGATACTTGGTGAACACAGTAAACATTACAGCTGCTTAACATCAACATGTTGGTATTGTTATTGCAAGCATATTAGCATACTGACATTAGTATTTAACATAACGCATACTCACAGCGCTGCTGTCTTTTTGTACGTGTGTGTCCTGCCCCAACATTTATTCCCTGTTGCAATATCAGCAAACTCATATCCACTGGGACTTAATTTTGAGTTAGACTGTGTTTAATGCAACCTCATGCTTGGTTTTGTCATAAAAATGACACTAGCACATCCACATTTGAAAAAGAAGCTGTTAGAAATTAACCCTATTCTTTTGTTGGAAGCACGAGAAGTGAAGACAGGAGAGGACAGTTTAAAATCAACAGAAAGTTTACTGAAAGTCTGGGCACAGTGAAGTCATTACAGCGCTGGGATCAGAGAGACAGAGCTCCCACAGGAGATCCATTCTTTGAGCCCCTTGTTAGGTTTTTACAATGTATTTATCTGGCTGGGCCAGGCCCGCCCTAAACAAAGGTACAACATTTTATGTATCGTGATCCTATTGGTCATTTAGCGTGAGTAGGTCAGCTGCTGCTGAAATGTGATCAAAACCAGGTGTGTGTGTGTTGTGATGTGATTTTCCAGGCAGCAACTGAACAATGGGTCATCTGCGCTGTAAACCCCCTATCTGTGTAATCCTATTACAGGACAAAACAGGACCTCATGAATACAAACACTGTCTACACAGAAGTTAAAGTAGTAAATTTCTACTTTAGTATCACTTGATTCTCATCAATACGATTGGAAGATATACAGTGCCTTGCGAAAGTATTCGGCCCCCTTGAACTTTGCGACCTTTTGCCACATTTCAGGCTTCAAACATAAAGATATAAAACTGTAATTGTTTGTGAAGAATCAACAACAAGTGGGACACAATCATGAAGTGGAACGAAATTTATTGGATATTTCAAACTTTTTTAACAAATAAAAAACTGAAAAATTGGGCGTGCAAAATTATTCAGCCCCCTTAAGTTAATACTTTGTAGCGCCACCTTTTGCTCCGATTACAGCTGTAAGTCGCTTGGGGTATGTCTCTATCAGTTTTGCACATCGAGAGACGGAAATTTTTGCCCATTCCTCCTTGCAAAACAGCTCAAGCTCAGTGAGGTTGGATGGAGAGCATTTGTGAACAGCAGTTTTCAGTTCTTTCCACAGATTCTCAATTGGATTCAGGTCTGGACTTTGACTTGGCCATTCTAACACCTGGATATGTTTAGTTTTGAACCATTCCATTGTAGATTTTGCTTTATGTTTTGGATCATTGTCTTGTGGGAAGACAAATCTCCGTCCCAGTCTCAGGTCGTTTGCAGACTCCATCAGGTTTCCTTCCAGAATGGTCCTGTATTTGGCTCCATCCATCTTCCCATCAATTTTAACCATCTTCCCTGTCCCTGCTGAAGAAAAGCAGGCCCAAACCAGGATGCTGCCACCACCATGTTTGACAATGGGGATGGTGTGTTCAGGGTGATGAGCTGTGTTGCTTTTACGCCAAACATAACGTTTTGCATTGTTGCCAAAAAGTTCGATTTTGGTTTCATCTGACCAGAGCACCTTCTTCCACATGTTTGGTGTGTCTCCCAGGTGGCTTGTGGCAAACTTTAAACAACACTTTTTATGGATATCTTTAAGAAATGGCTTTCTTCTTGCCACTCTTCCATAAAGGCCAGATTTGTGCAGTATACGACTGATTGTTGTCCTATGGACAGAGTCTCCCACCTCAGCTGTAGATCTCTGCAGTTCATCCAGAGTGATCATGGGCCTCTTGGCTGCATCTCTGATCAGTCTTCTCCTTGGATGAGCTGAAAGTTTAGAGGGACGGCCAGGTCTTGGTAGATTTGCAGTGGTCTGATAACCTCTGAGACTATCACAGTGCAGGTGCATTTATATGGAGACTTGATTCCACACAGGTGGATTCTATTTATCATCCTTTGTCATTTAGGTCAACATTGGATCATTCAGAGATCCTCACTGAACTTCTGGAGAGAGTTTGCTGCACTGAAAGTAAAGGGGCTGAATAATTTTGCACGCCCAATTTTTCAGTTTTTTATTTGTTAAAAACGTTTGAAATATCCAATAAATTTCGTTCCACTTCATGATTGTGTCCCACTTGTTGTTGATTCTTCACAAAAAATTACAGTTTTATATCTTTATGTTTGAAGCCTGAAATGTGGCAAAAGATCACAAAGTTCAAGGGGGCCGAATACTTTCGCAAGGCACTGTATATGCAAGAACAATAAATGTATTAAAGTAACTAAAGCTCAGTAGTTCTGGACAAACATCAATACAGTTTTAACATGCATAAGCCAGGAGAGTTAAGGTATGAAAAGTAACTAAAAGACAATGAAGACCTAAAAAGTAAAGGGAACTAAAGCTATGAAAAGTAGCTAAAGCTTAAAAAATAAAGTAACTAAAGCCTATAAGAATCAAATCTTACAAAACTCTATTTGTGGTTGTACAGTACACTACACACCTTACACACACGTGTACTACACAAAAAGTGTTTCACCTCCTGCATTACTCCAAATAAATTAGATGCAATTAAAACGGATGAAAGTATGGTACTTTATCATTTTTCTGTGGCAATAGTTATTGGACTCTTGTTTTTTCCCCTCATTTCCACTCAATGCAGAACCGTCTGGCTGGTTAAATTATGCATGTTTGTTTGCTGGTTTCATTATAGTAGCAGATGTCTCAGCTGAAATAATGGAGGGTTTTAGAGTGTTATTATGATGTTTTTTCCCCCTTGTGCTCGCTGGCCAGAGAGACAATGAACACTTTGGGGTCTTTAGGCTCAATATGAATGAAATCTTCAGACACCACTATTTGATTATGGTTCTTAAATCTCCCAAGGAGCAGTGAAGGAGTCTGGGATGTGTTTGTTGTTGTGCTGCCAATATGAAACCAGCCTCATTTCCATGTTTCTGCTCTTTATTGCTCTGTGTCATATTGCCTCTGAGATTTCAGCCACAATGTTATGTCATCCAGAATTTAATATCTGCATTGAAGTTCACATTTCCCTAC
>NW_018127921.1:4858844-4863203 GCF_001952655.1 Monopterus albus | reverse complement strand
ATGAAATGAAAGCTGAAACACAGATTAAACCCAACTACTCTGCATCATGCATTGCTGAATCATGCATTCACACTATCTCCTGTCACCTGCTAACATTACAACAACAAACTACAAGCAGCAACTACAAACAGAAATGAAGAGGAGTATACACTCTATCTGTCCCTTTAGCAGCACTGACAGCTGCAAACTAATACTTTGTAACAATCTAATTTATATGATAATTTACTACCCTTATGGGGATTTTTTCCACTTCAGTGAAACTGATGCAATAAGGCCTTGGTGACCTTTTAAACCCTGCTCTTTCTCATTCACATCTTGTATAACTAGATTTGTATTTTTGTCATTTAGACAGAGGCTATGTATAAATTTGTATGCTACAGTATATAAGTGGCTACTACATTGAATATACAATATCACTCTATCCTCTATCCTCGGCATCAGCTTGCACAGTCCACATCCCAGCTGGCTCAAAGCAAAAAATACTTCTCTATCTTGTCTGCTACTGTTATCTCCATCCACACTTTGGTGGCTTCTCCAAGTTGCCTTAAGACTTAAAATACATTCTTCCACCTGTCTCATTGATCATCAACATTTCCTCAAGCCAATCTCAAGCCCAAAAATGTATTTTAATTTTTTATTATCCTTATCCATAATTTTATAAACATATCCTATAGAATTCCTCCAGTAGCTAATATTTCTGCTTTCAGTGGTGCCACTGGAGATACAAATTGAAGTAAAATGTCTCCTTACAAAATCAGTGACATTTGCTTTATTATTTAATCACTATAATCCCAACCAGATCCTCCTCACAACAGATGAAAACAAGGTCTTCTCTACTCCTAAAGAGTAGTTGAACTGAACTGCAATATCCAGCTTTAGGTTACGTGCTACTCCCCTCAAATCATGTCAAATTTCTGATAGATATTTTGTGACCCTATCTGGTAAGTCACATTTTTTTATTGTTTGTGTAAAAAAACATATCACCAAGCTGTTAAAAATAATCAATCCTCACTCTTTCTCTGTAACATAGTGACTTCTGCTGGCAAAATAAGGAACTACACACAGGTTGTTCAGTGAAATAAACATAAACCACTTAATCTTCCAGCAGTTCTTCTCCCCTTAACCATAACCACTAGTTGCCTAAACCTAACCCTTACCCTAACCTAAACCTAAACCTCAAATTACCCTAACCTTAAACTAAGTTGCTTTAAAATGTAATGTCTTATGGAGATTTGCTTTTTTTCCCCCATAAGAATACAGAGTCCCCAAAATGTGACCAAGTAATTTGCTTTATGTCCCCCCACACACAGTGCACACAGGCTTCCCACTTCCCTATAAAGACAAAAACAAATGTATCTTTTCTGATACTTCAATGAAAAAAAATGCTGTAGACAAAAACTGGTTTGCAGTCAGTGCTTCTGTTTTCCTTCTCCACCTGAACAGGATATTGTATTCCTACTGTGTTTGAATAGTCTGTGCATGAAATCTCAACCATCTGTCTTTTATTCAGTTATAACAGAAATCATATCGTACACTTTTGGCATCAAGCAGACCTGCAGGGGGATGACAAGAGAAAGGCAGAGCATCAGACGGGTGGCATGGTGACTTGGCGGCCTGAGATGCATGAAATGTCACCTCTGAAAATTGTCCGTGCCTAGAAAATCATTTGAATTCCCATAGGAATAGCACAAAGCATAGACATCCATACTGTTAGAAATTAATAAATCAGTCAGATAATTATTAGACATTAATGTGTTAAACTTTAATGTGTTAGTAATCCAATTTAGTAAGATTCAAAGTCTGTTCTAGTCTGCTTTGCTTCAAGGTTAGGAGACAATGTTGATTCTGAGAGTCTGCTAAGATGGCTGAGAAATGCAGACAGTGGGCAAGACACAGACATGATCCACAGCTGGAAGCCCTGCTGACACACATAAATCCAGGTCCTCCTTACTGCTGTGTTTTGTTTTGTTTTTTGTTTTTTGTTTGTTTTTTAATTTAAGATTACAACAGCAAAATACATACTGACTTTTTCAAATAGTATGAATGAATACAGATATTTGATGTCAGAACAAACCTTTGACTACAAGCCTGGAATGACGAACAGCAACAGGACTCAGGAACAGCTAAGCTGCTCTTGGTTTTTCAGTCCAATTATTTTGTATTTGTTAATTTTATATCAATTATGAGCCAATGTTAATCTATGACTGAAAAGCAAGTGTACAGTGAACTAATAAGATAGCTGTAGTTGTCCTTTAGTTCTGACAAGAGTTTCAATGTGTGGGCTGATAGTAGACAGCTACTCTAAGATCATGTTCAGTGTCCAACCTGTTCCTTTGCTTTGACTTGAGCTGTACCAAAGTGGAGAAGCCACTTTAACACAGATAGCTTGTTGTAAATAGTAGGATTGCTTTGACTGTCAATGTAGCGAGGGAGGGATACTCAGACATCACGTATTTGCACCAGAAATGGGGGAGCCGTACCTCATCAAATTTCTTTCTCAGCGTCTGGCTACATGACCTAGGTTAAATAGAATGTATGCCACTGCATTATGTATTAAAAGCCAATGTAAATGAATGAATGTCTTAAGCTATGAGTAAAAAGCTGTCAGGTCTGTAACATTTTGAAAACCAGTATGGACAGGCCAAAACTGGGTTATATGATTTAATTTACTTATACTTATGAAGAAAGGAGCTACAGCATTGTGAACCATGTCAAGGTGAGAGAGGGGTGATTTAATAACTAAATCTGGAAGAAGGTTGACTTCACAGCTGTGTTGATCTGCTTATCCACCATCAACTCACTATGAAATGTCATTCTTTTAGTTTTAAAGCTATGACAACTTTCTGCTGGTTCACCTTTTGCTCTATGCTGAAAGTCCAGGATTATCAGGCAACAAACTAAGCAATATAAACAGGCAGTAAATGATTGTAAGATGAAATAAATAGGAATACAAATAGAGTACTTAAAAATAGAGACCTGTACGAAACTGTACAAGGTATATTTACAGGTATTGCACTGAGGGTTATTGTCCAGTCATACTGTTGTGCGTCATGTGTTCCTCAGACTGACAGCCCAGGGGAAGAAACTGTCCTTGTGCCTGGTTGTCTTGGTGCACAGTGACCTGTAACACCGTCCAGAGGGGAGGAGTTCAAACAGATTGTGTCCAGGGTGTGAGGGGTTTGCAGTGAAAGGTCTGAAGTTTCACATCTGAGCGATTATAAAAGCTGCATTTCACCTTTAAATGACAAACCTTTTAAAATAATTACTACATTAGATTCCACCTGAAATAACCTGCTGCATCACGTGTGAAATGTTACCTTGATGGGCCACTTGTGATACCTTTGAAATATTTAGCTTTATTCTGAAAAGTGTGATGTTTTGAAAAATTGTGGATAGAAACATGAATGTCCTTGAAGAGCTGAACATGTTGATACCTGAAATAGCCGAAAGTATGCTGAAGTAGAATTTCCCCATTCATTTGAATCGGAAAATTCTACTTCAGCTATTTCAGGTATCAACATGTTCAGCTCTTCAAGGACATTCATGTTTCTATCCACAATTTTTCAAAACATCACACTTTTCAGAATAAAGCTCAATATTTTAAAAGTTTGCCCCTTTCAAATGAATGGGGAAATTCTACTTCAGCATACTTTCATAGCATACTCTTGTCATCTTGTTATCCTGTTATCTTCTTCTTTATTATTACTCTGGGTACTCTGCAATCCAAAATGTGTTGACAAGAGGTAGGACAGAGCGCTGTTTCATCCGTCTTAAATACATTTGTATTGTGCCAGCATTTCAAAGCTCCGGCTATCAAACCAAACCAGTCAGCTGATTCAATCTCAATGAAGCAGAAGTGGTTCGAATGTCATCAGTGATGTGGTTTTTCCTGATTTGAAGCAAGCTCCGGCACAGTGCTTCAGAAAAATATCCTTCCGAGTTTGAAGCAAGCTTCGGAGCCTTGGTATCAGAGGGAACATCACTAGTGACAGCTACTCTGTTTACTCCGACGCTGACAGCTACCTTGCTCACTCCTACACTGACAGCTACCCTGCTCACCTGCCCTATCCTCTGGTTCCTGTGTCCCTCCTGTCATCTCACCTACTGCCAGTACATCTTCCCGTCTTCTGGTTACTGCTGCTCATCCTGGTCTTCTCAGTTTCCACTGCTCAAACCTGGTTTGGACCACACATATACTCATTGACTTTGTTCTCTTACCTGCTTATGCTTGCAATAAAGACACTTATTCACTAGCACCTGAGTTTGTACACTGAGTCCTCCCCCTCACCAGGGGGTGACAGACAGCCAGACAAAATGATTAAATGTACAAATTCTAACATTTCAACAGGGTGCTGTATA
>NW_018127921.1:4847780-4858809 GCF_001952655.1 Monopterus albus | reverse complement strand
TGGAAACAGATGATTCGCTGTGGCGACCCCTAATGGGAACAGCTGAAAGAATAAGTAGAAAATACTGAGCTTGCATTAGCAGTAGCTCTGATACACAGTGTTGAAAAGTAAGTAAGAACCTCAACATCCTCATCTCTGCTACCTCCATCTCTGCCTCTTGTCTTTTCCTCACTGCTACAGTCTCTAGCCCATACAGCATAGCTGGTCTCACTACTGTCTTGTACACCTTTCCTTTGATTCTTGCTGCCACTCTTCTGTCACACAACACTCCTGACACCTTTCTCCACCCACTCCATTTCAGGACGATCTTTTAGCTTATTAGCATCTACACGCATTTACGACAGGAAATGCATTTCTCTAGTTTTATTTGTGGTTTTTAAATGACTCAGTACTAAAATGAAGATAGACGGACTCCTTCCTTATTCAGATCTGTCCAATAAAAAAACTGGGGGATAACAACTTGGTGCCATGACCTTCAGAATTGGCTGAATTCTGAGCTGGATTCCATGTCGGGAGTGAACGGACTCACTGATCAACATTTGCCGGCAATAGAGGTGAGTAGGAGCCTTTTGTACAGAATTCCTGCATATTGGACTTTACAAAATTTTGTTGATCTATGTGAACTGTAAATTCCTGATCTAAAAATCGAATGATTACAGTAAGGGTAAGATAACACTTATTTTGAAATGTGCTAGTCTTGTTTTTGCCACACGTAAGGTTGCAAGCACATATTTTCATGTGAGGGATAGAACAATAAGTGCCCTAGTTATAGAAATTGAATATCAGAGACGTAAAATCCATGTTAAGTGGATAACCACAAATTTTGATGGTTGTCTCCTAAAGTATTGGGATTTTTTTGCTCCGATAGGAAGACTGGCTTTTTGTGAGGCGGAAGTAGCAGGGGGAGATTCGTCCCAGCGGAGCACATTCCTGAATGTCTAAATATTTATAAGACGACCACTGCTAACTGTTAAATGATTGAGGGCACGGAAATATTTTTTATTTTTCATATCTTGTGGGTGGATTGGTAGAAAATGTGCAAACCTGACACTTTGGGCTCAGTACTCTATAGTTTTGTTTAAAATGGTTAAATACGGTTTCTAAAGGTGAGCAGGACACTGCAAGAGATTGGTTTATTACTTGGGTCCTGCAGATGCAAAAAAAAGGGCATGTTTGGGGACAGTGACAGTCCTCCCCCACAAGGGGATGCTATAGGACTATTTTTGAAGCAAGCCTCTCTTGCTGTTGAGAAAGCTAAACAAATCAGTAGCTGTACCTCTTTGATAAGAAATACAGTTGAAGCCAGATTAAAACAAGCTGAGGGTTTTCTTGCTGATTGTACATGCTTTTTGGAAAATTTCAAGTATTTCCAGTCTCCTTCAGCCACTTCAAGCAAGTCACAGGGACCAGTTGATGTTAATTCTCCGAGTGGCACAGTAGTTCCAGTGCAAGCTGCACATTTTAGCTCTGATTACAAGGCGCAGTTCAGACACACACAGCCGTATTCCTCACAATCTCCACGTGGAGAGCAGAAACCTATAATAAAGAATGGCTTATCTAGACAGGTGCAACACAGGGCATAGCGCCCCTGGTGGTTGTACAGGGAGGAGTTTTGCACACAGCCTCATTCCCAGGAGGTAAAACTGACAGATTTAGAGCACAGACTTATCTAAATGAGTTAAAATCTGGCTGTTTAGACCAGTCCACAATTCCAGTTGTCAGTGCATGTGCCTCTGCCTCTGTCTCAGAGGAGGAGGAAAGGCCCTTTTGTGATGTTTCAGTGCCAGCAATGTCTCATGGTAATGATTCCAGCTGGGATGGTACAGTGCATGATTTCGCATCACAACGTATGCAGAGAGGGCGAGGGAACATCCATGACTGTTTGCACATTCCCTCACACCAGCTGCCATTGCTTCAGTCCACCTCACCTTATGGAGAGATAACACGAACCTACACTCCTTTTAGCCTTCAAGACATGAGCATGTTACAGGAGGTAGAATTGATGGCAAATACTATCGAGGATCATGATAATGCTTTGCTCTATACTGAAATTCCACCAGAAATTCCAAGTACAAGTGTGCTCTGTTGAGCTGTGTAGAATTCCACCTCAAGAGGGTGAGAAAGGTAGTCAGTATTTGCTCAGAGTGCGTGAACTCTGGCAGAACCACACTGGTGATGACCCCGTCATCAGTGACACCATGGGGGTGCTATTTCGCAGTGCTGTGGAGGCTTCCCTCCCAGCATCCATACAGCATCTTCTGCGACAGGTAGTGGGACTCAACACATTTACTTTTGAGCAGTGGTCAGCTTATGTCACTCAGTATATTGACAATGAGCTGGAAGCACAAGTAAAGAATACAAAGGAGCTTTGTTACTTGCAGGCACAGGTAGCTAAAGCACAGTTGAAGGAAATGCGAGACAAAGTCAATCAAATTGAAGCTACAGCTAACCAAATGCCTGTGCAGAATGCTGTACAGCCATATGCACAGCAGCAATCCTTTGCCAGCAGCCGACTGCACCACCTTATCAGTGGGATTCTGCTCCCTGTACTGTGGACCTCAGTACCATGGCAGACCACGGGGAAGAGGTCAAGGACATTGACCTTGTACAACCCAGTAACAGGTCTTTGCGAGCCAGAATTCTTGCTGTTTCTCAGGTGTTCAAATACTTACGTTCAGCAGTGCAAGACAAATAAATTCTTTAAAAATCATACAATGTGACTTCCTGAAATTTTTTTTTAATTCTGTCTCTCAGAGTGGGAATGCACCTACAATGTGAATTTCAGACCCCTCCATGATTTCTAAGTGGGAGAACTTGCAAAATCGCAGGGTGTTCAAATACTTCTGTTCCTCACTGTAATTAAACAGGATTTCAAATTGGCTTTGGCTAGACCTGCTATCCAGTCAACAGTGATGCCCTCCACCCTCCCGATGCCATTGGTGATAACATCTTCTCTCCATGTTTGGTCTCTCTTAGCCCTGCTGATGGTGCTGAGTCCCATGTCCACCCAGTAGATGGTGTCATTCTCTGAAAAGGATGAGGCCTTTTGTGTCACTCTATAAATACACCTCACCAGCATAATGACAGATTTCAAATGTGACTCGCCATCTAGTCACTGATGTCCCTCGGCGTCACTCACCGGCATGGAAGTCAATGCCGACAGCCAGAGAGGTGCCCGACACTGGGACCAAGGCGTCAGATTTGTCTGCTGGGTCAAGTGGTATCCCTCGAATTCCCTCATGAACAGAATAAAGCAAGAACGAGCCCATACCTGCTCAGAGATGGGACAAAAACTGTTTGTTTTGAGGACACATAGCATTCCTACTGTATGTGCGAGTGTAGTTGTGAAGCTGTCTTACCTTCACAAGACTGTTGTCCTCTCTTGAGGCTATACCCAGCAGTACACATACAGGCCCTGGTCGTTAGTGAAGTAGGCAAGCAAAGCTGGGAGCAGTCGCCATTGTTATTGCTGCATAGGTTTATCCCGGCTAGAGGAAAAGAACACACAAATTGAGATAATGTTTTGAAAAAGACAAATACTCTTTTCCTCTCTAGTGAATTGAACTTAATTTAAATTGGCTTTCAAATTCTTTCTTGTTGAATTACATTGTGGCTCATTACTCGCAAACCCAGAAGCAGGTACCTTTGTACCAGGGATATACTGTATTTATTACCTTTCTGCACATCCTCATCATAGATCCTCATGTGCATCATTGGGGAGGTGCTGTTTCGCATAACCTTCCAGTTTCCTCCATCCTTCTTGTCACATGTTCCTATCTGGTCAGTTGCCTGGTCTGCCCACCACAGCTTGTCTCCTACAGTGAAGGAAAATAATTCATATAGTTCCCTTTAACATAGAATTATGACTGAAAATGGCTTACAAAAAACAAAGAGGGTAATTTAGCAGGAGCGTTATCTTTTTTGCCCCATCTTACCCATTATAGCCAGTGCAGTAGCCTTGGTAAGTTTGCCTTTAACACCTTCCAGTATCTCCAGTTTAGATCCATCCAGCTGACAACGGTTGATGGTGCCATTTCCTGAGCTGATCCAGTATAGCTGTTCTTTATCATAGTCAATGGAGAGGCCTGAGGGAAAAGAACGGCAACACAATTATCTCTTATATGTTTATCTGTGCTTTCATCCTGTGTAGTTAAATAAAGAGTCAGTATTATTTTGCAGTCTGTTGTTTTTGAAAGTACACATGCTCACCCACTGGTCCTTTCTGACTGGTGAAAAGTGTGGTGCGGTTGCTACCATCCATATTAGCCATGCTTATGTTGTCACCATCAGTCCAGTACAGCTTTCTGAGGAGGGATATGAACAATGTGTGATGTGGATTTAGGCTGAAGTCTGCTCTCTACCAAAGACACATTACAGTAAAACACAACAGGAGCAAAAAAATGTGGAAAAACAAGAGACTCATTGCCCTTCCCCGAAAATATTCACCAAAGTGCTTAAATAAAATACATAAGTAATTAATGAAAAGCAAAACTGTACAATCAAAGCCTGTAGAGATTTACTTAAGTATTATTAGGTGAAACCAGAAAAAGACTACTAGATAGAGCATTCACACATTAAGCTGAGCACAGGCCCGAGCAACCGGAGGGAACACTCACCCCAGTAGAGGGTGCACCACCAAATAGTGGGGCTTGTCTAAACCCTGGATGACAGCATTTTTGAAAGATCCATCCAGTCTGGCCACATTGATCTGCTTCTTATTGGCATCATAGCTGGTCCAGAAAAGGTTCCTGGACACCCAGTCTACTGCCAGCCCATGGGCATTAGGAAGGTCTAGTGAGTGCCAGCACAACAAAAGATTAAAGACTTCCCTGAGAATGCAGTGTGTTATCACAGATTATTTTAATGTCCAATAACTCTTGAAAAAAAACCCATGCATTTTTACAAGTCTAAGCTTCTAACTGAAATAAAAAGAACTAAATGAAATTCTGAACAGATACAGATATTCCAGGTATTGTCCTTACCAGCAGACACAACAGTCTCTACTCCGGTGCCGTTGATGAAAGCTCTCTTGATTGTCTGTGTTCGGACATCTGACCAGTAGATGCGATGCTCCACAGCATCATAGTCTACCACAGTTACATTGTCTATGTCTGGTACAGTGAAGGAAATGATGTAGTTGTAGTAAGGATTGTCGATGTCGACGCCTCGGATTTCAATCTGACGAGCGTAAAGGAGGAACTTGCGGGACTCTGGGAAGGAAAAACAAACAGAGTAAGAAAGTTTTTAATCATTTTTATTGCACTTCAAGTTCAACTTTGACACATCTATACTCTTACAGGTTGATTGTGATCCAAGGTTTAGTTAAGTTTAGGCGTCTTCTCACTGTACTAGCCATACAATCAACAAGAGCCAGCAGGATCCCAGGAGAAGAAGCTGAAGAGGGTCAAACTAATCAGTCAGCAACCTGCTGTCCTTGTCTGTGCTTGATTATCTCCTGGGAGACAGGGGGTGGAGATAACCCATAACTCCCCCTCAATCAAGAGTTTACAGAACTGAAAATAAGTTTAAGTAGTGAATGTGAAGATTTGACTGAAACTCTGCTGTGCTCCCTGAAAAATGGCTACACTGTGGTTTGGCATGTGCTGTTCGGGACTGTTTCATCCCAAGAACAAGTGGGAGCCCAAAATCTGAATTATACATCGACAAATGAAAAATACAACTTTAGCAAAATTAATTAGATTTTCCAATTGTTTATTTCCTATATGGTAATTCAAACATCCCCCTAATCCAACCATCCTTACAGATACACTGCTCAGATGATGATTGTTCTGTAGAATCCTAAACATTCAGGCAGACACTCAGAATAAGAGCATGTGCAAATCAATCCCCACAGCTACCAGTAAAAACATCATGAAACCACACTGCAAAGCCATAAGTATGTACATTTCAGCACGCCACTTGTGACAGTCTTTTATATGAAGTGAAAGTGAAAGTGAAAGGAACAAGACAAACATCAAATCTTCTGCATTAAGAGATGACAGCTGGTGATGCCGATGTCATGTTTGAGAGCAGTCCTGGCAGCAGTCCCGACAGTTGTGAGGAGAGATCCTGCCCCCACCTCTTTGATGACATGGATTAAATATGACAGCGTCGTCATTACATTCTCCCTCAAAGTGGCTTCTAAGGTGAGAGAAAAAGTCTGTGGGTGTGTGCTTGTGTGTGCCTAAGCAACAGCATCTGTCTGTACCTTTGCAGGTGCGTTTGTCAGGCTGTAGCTTCATCAGGTGAGGGCAGGCACAGGAGAAGGTCTGGTTGAAGTTGATGAGACAGAGGTGAGAGCAAAGGCCTTTAGCACCACTGGTGGCACATGGGTTGGGAGCTAAAAGAGACCATGACGGAAATGTAGGAAATAAAGAAAAAGACATAAAAAAGACAGAGAAGCTGTGGGATATAAGAGACTTAAAAACAGAAGAGGTATCTCCTTAGAGTCTCACAATATGTTCTCCAGAATGGTGAAAACATTTTCAAAAACTCAGAAGCATGAGACTAAAGATAAGTAGACTAAACATTCTAATATCAGACTATGCAACTAATTTTAAGTTGAGACGCACTTAAGAGTCTCACAGTCAAAGTGTAATCTTCTCATTTTTTATGTGTGTAATGGATATTTCCATCATTTAACCCTCAAGAAAAGTAGATTGCAGAAAAAGACTTCCTGTCAATACAACTTGTTACCTCATCACTGTCACAGGCACTGGTTGCAACTGTCAATCAACAATTCTGTGAGATCTCTCTTTTCCTGCCTCCAATTACAGGACCTAGGTCCCACACAACCCATGGGATCCCATAGGCACTGGCTACTAACATTAAGCTGACAGTTCAAAGTGACAGAACGGTTCAGACAATCTTGTCAGTCATGTATGTTTGAGGCTTTATTTCCTTCCCAGCTGGTGGGAAATGGAAAACAGAGAGGTGACTTTGTGATCAGTGAGCCAAATCACTGCCAGCGGGAGAAAACAAAGTGTCCCACAGCTCTAAAAGGTCAGTTGTCTTTGGGGAACAGAAGGCATGAATCAACGTGGTCGGCAACCATTTCTCCTTTGAGTTAAAGCCCAAAGGTGAATCTGAAATCTCTCCCTGTGAGCGTGTGCTTTTCCACCTGTAGCTTGTGTGCAACCTACCCTGAGGTTGTCTGGATGGATGATACACCTGCAAGTCAAAGGGCTGCGTGTTGGTCCGCTGGACTACAGTGACATTGTGTCCTGTCCATTTGTTGGCTTTGGCCAGAGTGTTAGTCCTCCAGTCAGTCCAGTAGACCTCGCCTCCATACATAGTAACCGCAAAGGGGTGGGACAAATACTCATGACCCCGCAACACTTCAATCAGCCCAGAACCGTCATACATAGCAGAGTAGATAGCATCTGACCTGCAGAAGCATTAAGGCACAGATGTATATATTACATAACAGGGGTAGCATGTGCATCAGCTTAGCTATATGGATGTTGCTCATGTTACTAGATGAGCCTGTACTTTGTATGTAGTTTTACATAAGCTAAGCACATCTGCATTTTTATTTAAAAACTGCACAATGGCAAGAAAAGAGAAAAACAGAGTATGCAGGTGAGGTAATGAGTGAGCGGGTGGATGCAGTGCAATAAGAGCGCTCTGTATATTCAGAGAATGGCAAATGCTACCTGGCATCAATCCAGACAATGCGCCTTTCCATGTAGTCTACAGTGAGCCCGTTGGGCCAGCCACCACTGCCCGTTTCCCTATGAATTGTGCGTCTGCCTTCACCACTCATAGATGCGGCCTCAATCCTAGGCAGACTGGCATCCCAGTCTGTCCAAAACAGGATACTGCCGACAGAAAATAAAAAATGTGAGGAGGGATTAGCACGTGTGTGTACAGTATTAGCACTTGAGAGCATCACTTTCACAGATAATGCTGTAGGAGTAATGTATCCTACACTAAGGCTTCTTGACTGTTGACAACTGAACTGTAAATTCTGTGTAAGAACAACACATACATATAAAGGGTGATTACAGCTTTAGAATCTCTTGATCTACGCCTCCTACCCATCACGAGGGTCGAGGGCGATGGCTCGGGGATGCTCCACCTTCCCGGCCAGAAGGGTGGTTCTCATGGTCCCATCCAGTTTGGCCACCTCAATCTGGTCCAGATTGCTTTCCACCCAGTAGATGTTTCCTGCTATCCAGTCCACAGCCAGGCCCTCAGGAGTAGCCAGTCCGTACTGGATCACCACCTCAAAACTGGTCAAGGCTGACCAGAACACACAGAGAAAGGAGGACTCAGAACTAGGATGATGCTAGGTTCTTTATCATCTATTTGACAAATTGAAAAAAATTATCATCATTATTATTATTTGCTTTTTATAGAATTTAATCTAAGTGGGTTTTAGAAAAACCAGCACACATGGTTCATTGCAAAAACCATCCTACATACTACTTTGAATTTTTTTATTCTTTAAGAATTTGCCCTGCTCTGCTGCTATGTCTGTACTTTGACTGGTGTTATCTTCTCAACTCCACTGTTCCACTATGAAAACAAGCATCCAACACCAGCTCTATCTGGCTTTTTATTATTTCCAAGAAACAACTGGTTCTCATACAAACTAAATGCAAAACCAAAATGTGTGATCAGCTCAGGCTAGTTCTTCACAAGTCCTTCCAGGAGTAATTAGAGGGAGAGGGATAGGCCTTCTTCACAGCTTGCATAAAGAAATGTTGGAATTATGGCTGCCTTTCAGTGTGTATTTGGCAGCAGGGGTGTCTTTATCAAGCTGTTGGCACTCTGGAGATGCTGAAATGGCTTCAATAACAGGCAGCAGGATCTGATCTATGAGTTGGTCACAATGTCTCTGTTCAGAAGGCCCGTTTTAATGGTGAAGTTGGAGGGCTGGGAACTGGAACCACAGTGTGTTGTGCCTCCCGTGTTACATCAGTGTTCTGGCTGCAGTCGCGCACAGTAAGTACTGAAACAAATGGGAAGAGACAAAGCCTTCCGTGTGCCCCTAAAGTGCTGCACTGGGAACACAACCTTGATTGGCAAGGAGGCCTGGGGCTTTAGAGCAAGAAACGCTGACTATGACCTGGGAAGTTTATTCAGGGTCACAGACTGCCACTGCTGACCACAGTTTCTTTTTAAAGACATCTGAGAAACTAGAGCGAGTGTATTTGCTCAGCGGAAGACAGTTTCCGAGAAATGCTCAGTCAAAAGCACAAACGTGAATTGCTAGCTCAGAAGCAACAATCCACTTTAAATTTGTGTTACATTCCACTGAAAAATGAACTATGCAAATGGACTGTTCATTCCAACAACCCATCAATCTTTCAATACAACCTAAAATTGCAGAAAACTGTAGCTAACTGGCTGCCTCACCTCCATTTTCAGACAGTTTCCCACGGTAGATCTTGTCCTCCACAACATCAGTCCAGTATAGGGTGCTCTGGTTGAGGTGAAAGTCCAAGGCAATGGTGTTCCTCAGGCCTGGTACCAGCACACTGAACTCCCCCTTGTGAAGTTCAATCCTTCTGATCTCATGACGGTTGGAGAAGATGATGAAAGGCTTGAAGGGATCTAAAGGCAAAGAAATTATTCCCAGAAAAATGTTAGCGTTTCACCACAGTACATCTCATATCCAAGTCCAAATTCACAAAATCCTCTTCCTCATCTTGGATCAAATCCAAATTTCCCCTCTCTGTCAATTGCAAAGAGAAAAACTGAGTAACTGTAGGACTTTGCTGCTTGCTGCTTCTGCCTGCTAGCCAAATTCATGGGAACGGGACATATGTGAGGTTGCTGTGACCTTGACCTTTCACCACCAATATCCAATCAGGTATTCCTTAAGTCTGAGTGGACACCTGTGCCAAAATTGAACAAATTTCCTCAAGGTGTTCCTGAAATACTGCGTTCATGAGAATGGGTTGAATGTACAACCTGAAAACATAATGCCTCCAGGCACACCTATCGCCAGTGTGGACGTTTCGGCCGTTAAATTTAGTTTTTTTTTTCCCCCCACACTGGCGCCAAGTGCTTGTTCAAGAGGGATTTGTTGGGTTGGGGCTCTCTCTATAACACTATAAGGTCTAGACCATCAGCTGTTTTCAATATGGGCGCCATGACAGCTCCCAGATTTACTGCCACTGTGATTCACTGGCTGGCCGCAGGACAGGTCACAACTCCCGCCCCCTCCACATTAGCAGAGCCAACAGCCGAACTAAAAACTCAAAATACAAATCAGATAAATTATTCCCAGGAGTTGGTTTCTGGTTGATACTAGTCACGCTGACATGTGCACAAGTGGTCATTTTTCTGGTAAGTTTGATTTTAATAAGTTATATGATGATATAAAAAGGGGTGCATTTCAGATGATTTCACAGCTTTGATTGGAGGACTGATAAATCACTCAGCTACTCAGTCACCACTGCACAGAATCTGGTTGCAAAATGCCAAGGCGTCACCACCATATTTGCAATATTTTGGCTACACTTTTGCATAGCGGAGGGAAGTGATGACGCATTGTCCATATTTACACAGTCAGTGGTCTAGACATTACTATGTAAAGTGCCTTGTGAAAGTTTTTTGTTGTGGTTTGGCCCTATACAAATAAACCTGAACTGAAGTGAAGGCATAAGAGTATCTTCAACACCACGATGCATTAAATACTGTTTACACATGCAATAGAATTACTATTGTAGAGCTTCCTCAGCACAGGAAAATTACTTTGCTCTCAATTTAATTCTTCAGTTTGTGGGAGGAAACAAACTTCTTTATGCTAACAAGTGGCTGTTTTTACTCACCAGTGCTTTTGCAGCTCTCCATGTCAGACTCCAGCTCCCAGCCCTTATAACAGGAACACTTGACGCTGGATTTCTCCTGCTCGCACTTCTGGCTACACTTGAGGTGTTTGGCGCAGAAACTCTGGATCTGGCAGGTCTTGTTGTCAGCTCCCAACTCCATGCCCAGGGGACAGGAGCACATGAAGCCTTCCCCAGGAATTATGCTACAGTTGTGACTACAACCGCCATTGTCCAATGCACACAAG
>NW_018127921.1:4843420-4846894 GCF_001952655.1 Monopterus albus | reverse complement strand
ATAATTATTTAAGAATGTAATTATGTAAGAATGTTAACACTCTGTTATAATTTTTTAGTATATCGTGTGGTGTAGAAGACAATTATTTATGTAGAGATACTGCTTGCAAACCAATGATGGTAAGATGATGTCATGGGGTAGGACTGGATAAGTCTGACTTCTTCCTACTCCATTCAAGCATGTACTAGGTATAAGCAAATTGATATTGGATTATGTGTAAAATTATGTGTGTTGTCATATCAACTGTCTTTACATGCTTGAAAGAATAAATCAAATCAAATCAAAAATCAAATCTGACTCTGGTACAGCGGCTCTCAATGTGTACGTACATACAGTATCATGCCTAACACTACTTAAATCCACTAATGCCTATCACCAGTCAGCAATATATTACTGTATTTCATCAGGTTTACCTCCTACCTGTATCATAGTGCCACTGAAGCTGATATTGTATACCTAAAAATACAAAGCTCAGAAAAAATTTAACCACAGGCTATTCATTAGCTGATTCTCTCACCCTATAATGATCTTTATATTAAAACAACTCCACCCCGAATCACACCATCCTGTAAGTCTGAAACTATCACTTCTCACTCTTACCCAGGTGGGAACCAGTCACTAATAAACATATTAACCCAATTAGCTGCAGCTTCCGGCATGGCGCTGACATCACTACCCCACAAAGTGGCGCTAAGAGTGTTGTGCTGCTAACCATTGCTGGGAGTCAGCCCCATAATGTGCATCAAAGAAACTTTGGGAAAATACCGTATGCTTTCTCATGGTCAACTTTCCATTTTTCTGTCATCTTCAATTTTATCTCTATTGTCCCCATGAGTTAATTTAACTTTCAACCAAATGAAACCACATCACGTACACAGACTTAAATATGAAACATGCATAAAACACTATGTTTTTAGGAAGACGACAGCTACTGTAACAAGCTGAGCTAAGTTAGGCTGAACATAATCTGGCCCAAATGATGGCTGTGCTAGAGAAGCCAGCAATGAAATTTAAATTGATTTTCTCATGTTACCCTGGATCTGACTGCAAACAACAGGCAAGTATTTCTGTCTTCACTCATACATCCACTTAAAGCATATCAGTAGCAGTGACATGAGACAGTTTACTGTTCTAGTATCTCTGTAAGGGTAATTTAATGCACTTATAAAGCAACAGTCATTAACTAATACTCTCAGTAACAAAACAACACCTCTCCATTCCCCCTACACTTCTCAGCCTCTTATTCCCTCTCCAAAAAGTGCGGTACAAAATACTTCATCCTCCAAGTTCCCCTTTTTCTCCTTCATTCTCATACTGTAAGTTTAACAAACTTTCCAGAAATGTACAAATTCCAAAATCACTGCAAGCATTTTGGAGCACGTTTCCTGTTGCTGGTGTTCTTGCTGCTACGTGAATCACCAACAGATGGCAGCATTGGACTATATGTTGGCATTGGCTGAACTACTCTGAATCACAACAGCCCACTGTATTAGATTGTAAACAGTGTTACCATACCCCATAGCAAATCAAATGAACATTGAACAGAAAGAACAGTACAGCAGAAACTAGAAGTCTTAGTGATATGTCTGCTGGAAAACAACTTAATTGCTATTAAATCAGACAAAAATTTAAATAACAGCCTCCTAACTCTCCTATTCATACCTGTACATTATGAAGAGAATTTCACAGTGACGCATTCTTACAAATTGCAGCAACAGGCTAAGTGAGTAATAAAAATTTCCACCCTCCATTGATTTATTTTGCAACATTACAATTCAAGACACAACCACGGGGAGGAGCAGGTGTAAATAATTAAGATGAATGTAAGTATGAAAAGTGTTTCCCCACTGCTGCAAATCAAATCCAACTGATTGCTTCTATAATTCATTAAAATCTCCATAGGCTTGTGTTTCTGCATGTGAATCTGTTGTCTGCTTTGTTTTTCATGTGTGAATGCACAAGCTACAAAGTCCCTTTATGTGTCTCTGCATATTTCTCCATATTGACTCAGTTTTGTGTGTGTGTAATTTATTTTCCATACATAGTGAAATCCATGAAATCTTCATGGCCCTGGAATGTTCTTCCTGCCAGCTGTATGCCCTACTAAACTCAAGACACTTCACTGTGTGTGTGTTCCCTACTGCGCATCTGCGTGCTTGCTCTCTTATTTGTGTTTTGTGCATGCACACGCATGGTGTGTGCCCTTGAAGTCCCTCTGTATCTGAATTGTTGATTGTTTCCATGCATGAGTACATCTGCAGGAGAACCTCTCCTCTTTATCTCCACCCACACATGCCAACTAACAGGGTCTCCCTGGACTGCACATACAATAGACATAATTATTTCATGTTAAGTGTTGCCCTGTACCTTCCAGCTGATTAAAATGGCACTGTAAAATGCTATGATGGTATTTTCAAGGTCAGATACATGGGGGTTTAAACTTAACAGATGCTGAACATTTACTAAGTGACTAGCTTTGTTCATAGTTAAAGGACTCATTTTATTATCAAAGGGAAAATGTTATGTTTTCAGACAGATCATTAAACTTTCTTTGAATCCAAAATAACAAAGGCACTCTAGAAATTTCTTGGTGCTGCTTTATATGTAGAACTCTTTCATTTAAGCCAACTCAAGGTCAGATGAAGATATTGGTTTGTGAGTGCTCACCTAGCTGGAATTGGCTCCGATCACCTGTTTGACGTTGAAGGTCACCAGTTAGATGATCACTGTGTCTGCTAGTTCACTCTCCACTCTCTCTGGCTCTCCCAGTACCTGTATATGTTTTTAAAAAACACTCACAAATTCATATGGGTTATCATGACTGTAAATACGTCATCTTTAAAATACTTGTATGTACATGTAACCATGTGCTTGTGCTTATACAGTACACGTGTACATACTTCTGTTTCTAAAATCTGTGAATTTATGGTTGTTCTCTGTTGTGTGTGTCTGTGCACATTTCAACATTCAACATTGTAACATTCTTGTATTTCTGATAGTGTATGCTGTACACACACACAGCTTCCCACACGGGTAAGACAGCAGGTTGTGGTCTTCGACTTCATCAGTGTGAAAGGTCCACTTACAGTAGCCTACTTAGACCACTTGAGACATAATATGCTCATTTCATTTAGTCCTGAGAGTCTCTTGAATTATTGACTGAACTACTGGGCATACAGTACTTGATCACAGATTGTGGGTTGTGTGGATGTTCATGTATGTATGTATGTGTGTGTGTGTGTGTATTTAATCACTGTATCTTACCCACATAACTCTTATAAGCCTACAACATTTAGTCAAATGTCAGTTTAATTTTCAAACAACCTTTTTATGGAAGAGGATGTCTTCACAGTTAGATCCAATCTGGAAACCAGATTATTTCCTGAAATTGTGTCAGCACACTGAAGGTGTGTGTGTGTTTGGCAGTGGACCTGAAGGATTGGGTGGTGCATGGCTGGAGAGGGACACTAGGAT
>NW_018127921.1:4839401-4843385 GCF_001952655.1 Monopterus albus | reverse complement strand
AGGGAAAGTAAATACTTATGCAGTGTAGCTTTTCAGAAGAATTTTCTTTTAAGAGTTGTTTTTCATTATTAAACAAATGTAAATATCCCTCCCCACATTCCCACATTTATTATTTGTTTTTAAAGACATTCGATTCGATTAGATTAGATTAAACGGCATCAATGTTGTCCAAGTCCATATCACAGCGCCGCCTGTGTGTAAAAATTAAAAACTGGGTAATATTAGCGCTTTTTGTCGGGCGCGGCTATCTTGTCTGCTAGAGGGGCTATAGCCTTAGTCTGCTCCGGGGCCGCCGGATGCTCCGTGATGGATGAGGAATGACAGATCGGGGTTAGCCGCCAGTGGAATCCATTTTGTTCTAGTGCAGGGTCCTACCCCAGGTGAAAACAAAGGAGAGACACTATACGCAGCGGAGAAAGGGACAAGAAACAGAAAAGGGAGCGACCGGCTTCCACCCTTCTTCTTTCCCCCCTCTGTCACTCTCTCTCTCTCTCTCTCTCTCTCTCTCTGTTCACTGCCTCTGTGCATCACTGGGCTTTACCCGGACTGCACCGCATTGACGCTGCTGCTGCTGCTGCTGCCAACAGACCCAACCCAGTGAAATAACACACCAACATACACAGAGCGAGAGAGAATTTGTCTTTTTGGATGCTAATAATCACAGCTGGAAACTGGATGTTGTACGGATTATGTGTGTGGATATGCAAAAATTCCATTTCTTCGTCTCTTTGCTTCCTTCTCTCTGATTCGCTGTCCTGCTCGGTAATGTCAAGACTTTGGAAGCGGGAGTGACGCCGGGAGGTGGCGGCGGTTTGGAGATTATTGCAGCTGCAGCACACAGTGCATGGCAAGAGACTGGGATTTAATTTACAAGTTTGCAGAGTTCACGTCCTGAATGTAGCTATTCATACGAAACCGTGAGTCCCCCCTCAGTGCTGTTTCCAACATGGGTGTTGACTGAATGGAAGAGTATCCCCGCTTTGCCACAGAGGTATGAGGATGCACTTGTGAGGATTTAAGGTGCGTTAAATAATTCCTGGACCATGCAGATTCTGCTGCCTAGGACGTTATTTGTGTTACTAGTTCATGCACATGTATTATTAACTCTGAGAAATAATGGAGACGTACGAACTAAAGACAGCAACACCAAGGCATACACTGCCAGGACCTTCTATGGGTCAATCTGGGAAAGTCATCAAAACAAAGCCAGAGACGGTGTGCTCTCGTCGGGATACGCTACAGGTGCGTCATCGGCAGAACTGCAGGTACAGCCGGCAATTATCAGAGGGACCATTAATTCCACTCGTCCCTGGAACAGGGTAATTGCGGGAGAAATGAGGCCAATTGGACACAACAAACACGATTTTAGTAGGACTGTGACGCCCATGGAGGATCCCAACGCCCTCTCTCATCCGACGCGACAACATAATAAGAGGATAAAGCTGAATTGCTGTCTTAGCAGTACGTGGACGCCAGCAGGTGGACACTACAATGTAGCTAAACCCTCTTCAATGGGCCGGGGAGAAGGAGGGGGCGGACCCGAGGAGGGGGACAGGAGCAGAAGAGGCACAAAAGAAGAGCAGAAGAAAGCCTGGAAGCGGGGCAGAAACCGGCTGAACAAAAGCTCAGTGCTTTTGGCTCAGCTTCACCCGCCGCCGTGGGAACCCATCCCCAAGCCGGTGGCTCTTACCTCCACCGACCTGCCCTTTGACCTCTTCACCAAGAGGGCTGAGTTCATCACTTTCAAAGAGGAGAACCCCTGGGATGCAACGCCGATCACCCCTCCTAGCTCGCAGGATTTCGGAGATGAGATCAAGAACCCTTTTTACCCGGTGACAAGTGAGACTTATGGCGCGTATGCGATAACATGCGTGTCCGGGGTTATTTTCCTCGTTGGGGTAGCGGGCAACATCGCTATCCTGTGCATCGTGTGCCAGAACTACTACATGAAGAGCATCTCCAACTCACTGCTGGCTAATTTGGCTGTCTGGGATTGTGTGCTCATCCTCTTCTGTCTGCCCATGGTGGTTTTCCATGAACTGACTAAGTCCTGGCTGCTGGGGGAATTTACCTGCAAGGTGGTGCCCTATGTGGAGGTAATTCTGTTCTGTTCTTTCTTGTATTTTGTGTTCAGCTTTTTATTTTACTCCAACTGTGTTGGGGACTGGTATTTTATCTTGTAATTATGTTTTGAAGTGGGGATGACAGATAGTAAATGGGGTTCAGCCAGTGTCATTTACATTTTATTCACCTTGTCTCAATGTGGTCACACTCTACACTGATAATAGGTGTAATCTGTTCAGCTTGGGGCTATGAAAATGAAGCTGCACAGTCCTGTTATCTGTGTACACTGACTTATAGAGTTGAGTTTCAGTTGTGAAGCCCTGACAGGTCAGGAAGTACACAGGCAGGGGTATAAGGATGTCACCTCAGTCAATTATAAGGACACTTTGTCACTTGTACACCTACTACTTCTATAGAGAGAAAGAGAGATCCTTACCTCAAGGCACGTAAACAAGACATGCACCAGGATATAAGGCAGAAACTCACTATCTCCCTTTCACCCTGACTTACACATAACACTGCATTTATCTTGTTACTTGTGTATACAGTGCAAACAAAAAAGAAAAAAAAAGACAGCATTGCATGTTTGTATGTCACACACCTATGTTCATGAGTAACAAAGGAATACAGGATGTTTACACCTTCCCTTTGTGTGCTCACTGCAATTACAGCAGTATCAGATTCACCCAGAAGTCTTTGTCTTTTGTACAGAGCAGGGGTTTCTAGCTCAGGGGTCATAAACTTGTCTCAAATGGCCATTATCACAAACTGGCACAAGTAAGCACACAGCACATGTAGGATTTAAAAGGTTTATCTTAACCAAAATATAAATAAATTAGACTACATGAGACCAAAACTGAAAGAAATGGATGTATAGGTGGTGTCTAAGGTGCACAAGCAAGTGAAGCACATGTAACCAAACCCCAGAAAACACTAGGCTGGTCTTCTGTATCTACTGTAGGCAGCAAGCCAGAACAGGTGACCAGCATTAAACTTTGACTCTACTCCACCCTCCAGACACTACAAAGCCTGAAGGCAGGGAGGGTTGTCGCATAAAGGCATAAGCAGGTCAACACTATGTTATTATCCTGATATCGCCTGTGAAACTGGAAGAAGACAGAGCCCAACTGTATAAAAATAGCCTATGCAATCAGAGCGCTGTCAGTCAGTTCATGTGCACCTATCACTGGGGTATAGTTTGAGTAGAAGTCCTGTTCCTATGAATTCATTTATTTGCATCAATCTATGATCCAAAACCAATAAACAGAAATTGCTCTTTTACTGACTCCTTGTGACCACATACAGTATACAATATGGATGTGTTCTCATTTGCTATTTCTCTGTTGCACAATATGCTGCAAAACCCTTGTGAGTACATACTGTGTTTTTAATTTAGGGGTGGGGGTAGCAAGGGGAAACAGATCCCCTTTCTGGGTCCTTACATATCAGCTATGCAAGGACCAAGGATATTATTTAATAACCTTTGTTTACCTTATTTAAGTGCATAAACAAAATGTGTGTGGATGTACATAGGAGTGGATTTATTAATATTGCATACAGTATGTAATGTATATGCATTTTATAGTACATATCTAATAGGATGTCTGTGTTTACAATGGCTTCGAATGTGTGTGTGTCTTTGTGCATGAGCATGCATGCGTCAAAACAGGCTGCGAGTAATGCAGCCTGGGGCTCTCTCTCCCTGCGGAACATTCAGTGAAACACAGAGACACACACACATTTGTACTATCAAGTGACTTCATTCTTCACTTAACCCAAATTCAGTCACAGGGGACATCAACATTTGGCCAGAAATAAAGACACACATGTATACACACAACATTCACACACAGGCATTTTCAAGCAAACATGAATCCCAAATTCATGCATAGTCAGAAGGTGGTAAAGCTAATGTGTGTC
>NW_018127921.1:4837004-4839166 GCF_001952655.1 Monopterus albus | reverse complement strand
AATTTTCCAAACCACAAAGAAAAAGCTATTTTAGGTGGGAGTCATGAGCGAAGACAGTAGGGAAATTGTTTCATAATCGCGCATTTACTGTAAAACATATGCAACAGCTTAATGATCAAGTCTATACACAGATATGGCATGTTCACGCTGATTTACAGCCAATTGCCAATCATCATCCTGGGACATAAAACTAGCAACTCCCTGAAGACACATTTTTTTGTTATGTTGGCAACTCTACTGTAGTATTACCATTTGCAACTGAGCTATAATGGTTTATACTGATTAACACTACATATGTGAACATTTTATAATATGGTAAAATTTTCACTGAACTGAACATTGAACTATTTGGTGTTTGTGTGTCTCATTTATGTACTGTACAGTGTACTGTTGTCAGAAACTAGGCTTTGCTATGGTACAGTGGGCCTCAGCAGGCAAAGAGAGACACAGAGCGTTGAAACAGACCAGGAAAGAGGCCAAAGAAAGTGATGGAGTGACAGATTAGTAGAGAGAGACTGAAAAATAAGCGAGTGGCACTGAGCTGCATAGAGCCACAAAGGGCCACAGGTAGACCCATAATGGCAGCACATACATCAGCTTGACACATTCACTGTTCCAGCTAACACATGCATGCACATGAATACATGCTTTCAGGGAGTTAAATGAGAATTACAACTATAGGTTCTCTGCATCCAAGAATATGTGGGTATTTCTCAACTAGCAGACCCAAAATCCCTATACTCAAAAATGATAACTTCCCTAATCACCTGATAGTGTATAATTACTATAACTGAACCTTAATGGAAGCTCTGGAGATTTCCACCAATTCTTATATCAACAAAGTCATTAGCTAGGTCTAGTTTCTCACTGTTCAGTATGCAGCCTATTTGTCTATCTATCTAGCTAACAATCTAGCCTGTAGACACACTCACACACAGGGAGTCACTAGGGTGTACAGGCTCTCCAGATGGGTAGGACGTCCTTCTCTCCACTGATCACTGCCCACGGCTGTTCTCCCTCTCTCTCTTTCTGCATCAGCTGTCTGTGATTATAAGTAAGTCTCAAGGGAACACACACACACACACACACATACATGTCTTTATGCCTTTGTGTGGCCCACGTTCTGTGACTTCTTTGTGAGGGCCACCACTTCTACTATAGCTACAATGGTGCAAAACACAAATCTATCTATCATGGTTAACCGAAACCACAGGATTACAGAGATGGAAGCATGTGGTTTTTAATTTTGCCAATGTAAAGTGTATTTAACCCCTGTGTGGCGTTCACTTTTTGGACCGGAGGTGTGTGCTTCTCCCTGCGTGTGTACACAGGTTCAACCGGTGCGCTGGGTGCCTAGAGCTCTAGCCAGTTCCAAACCCCTCACCATGGAGCTCCATTCCTGGGTGATAATGAAGCATAGAGTCCCTGGGGCTTTGGTTCAGACTATTTACTATATGTAAATATAATGTATAGTCCACGTAGGTTCAGGTCAACAGTTTTTTTTCTTTTGTCAGTTTTCTTTTAGTACAAATCTAAAAAAGGATAAATTTGACCTGGACGCAACACAAGGGTTAAATTTGATTGTATTTACATCTATTAAAAAATGGATTATAAAAATGGTATATGGTATGCATCTCTGCATTTAAAACTGGGTAGTTTTGCAGACATCTAAACTTTAGGTTTTTTCAATCTTACATGTCACTTGCTAAGTTTGCTTAACACCAGTAACACTGTTTGTCAAAGTCCTCAAATCTTGATTTTAATTCACCCATTCCACTGATAGAAGCTTGATAAACAATTTAGCACACGAAATTAGTCACAACTGGCTTTATTTGCACAACATAAATAAAAAATCAACAACAATTATTCTTTAAATTTTTCCAGTTGCGACTGCCCAGTGCTGGTTCTGCTTCAAGTGCCTTGAGGCAGACCTCTTTACCAGGAAGTCTTTGCATAGTGATGCAGAACTCCACGGACTGTGCTGGCATTTGTTTTTGCTGAGTAACTGTAGGTCCACAGCTGAAATAGAAATGACAAATGTGATAGACATTCTCAATATTGATAAATCAAAAATTTATCTGGTGATCTAATTTGTAATGTGTTCTACTGTAATTAACACTACTCAAGTCTGAGAACTGAGCAGTACCTGTTTTCTCTGTCCT
>NW_018127921.1:4834979-4836293 GCF_001952655.1 Monopterus albus | reverse complement strand
GGGTGAACCCAGAGGCTTGTTTTGCTGCTTCCACAGCTAAAGAAAATTTAGGTGGCAGCAAAACATCTTGCAGCATCTCAACTTCACGGTGAAGGGACTTGGCAGCAAGTAAAAATCTACCCAGCTCTCATCTTTTGACTGACATGACCATCTTTTGATCGATCACTCCCGTGTTTCTCCAGCAGTCTATCTCCAAATACACATATGAGAGGGTCACATCTTAATTTATGTCCTTTGTATGGAAGGAGAGCTGAGGCAGCAGCTTGAACTCTTCTTTTTTTCTGGGATTTAACTTCTGACTCGAACATTGTTTCTCATGTTTCCATAGTTCATCTTTTATGAAGAACCCATAGCAAATGTTGCATGGCAAATAATCTTCTGCCGTTGCATGTTTTGATGGCTGTCTATAAGTTACTATCTTGCCCTCACCCTTCTGCAACACCTCAATGTTATAATAATAATTTCCCTTCCTACGAAGTTGCTCAAATGTTTGGCAACACTTTTTTTGATGTTGATGGAAGACACATTGCTAGGGCCACTTCTGTTTAACTGCTGTGTTTCCGCTTCAGATGCCGTGCCATTTTACTTTGTGGTTTTTTGCAGTATATAGTGGTCCCTCGATAATCGCGGCACTTACGTTCTAAAAATAACCCACAATAGGCGAAATCCGTGAAGGTTTCGTCGACATTGTGGGGTTTGTTGGGGAGAAAACTTGCAAACATACAGTACAGCACTTCAGAGTCACACTGCTAGCGATCAAAGATTTATGTAAATTTGGCAAGCTGAACGCATTCTGTACTGTACAGGAGACACGGCATGCAAAAAGCATGCAAAATTGCACCCAAAAAAAATCCGCGAAACTGCGAGGCCACGAAAGGTGAACCGCGTTATAGCGAGGGACCACTGTACACAGTAATAACGCTTGCCCTTTACCCCACTTATGGAAATACAAAATCTTTTTTTGGTTGTACGTATAGCATGAATTTTTAAGTTTAACTGACCCCTTAAATTGTATCCCCCTTCCCTTTCATTAAATAGTTTTTGAATTCCACCAGGTAATAAATTGTTCCTGGCTTTATACATAAACACTGCAGTTTTGTATCCCACTAAATAAAAAAATTTTAACAATTTAGACTGTATAAAAGCTACATTGGTGTGATCCCTGTATCCCATCTTATGCACAATTCTGATCGCTCTTTTTTGTAATATATACAATGGTTGAAGTGAGCTTGTATATGTATTTCCCCAGTTTTCCACGCCATACTCTAAGTATGGTAGAATCAATGAGGAATACAAAATGCGTAATGCTTTCGG
>NW_018127921.1:4820163-4834891 GCF_001952655.1 Monopterus albus | reverse complement strand
GAGCCTCTATTTAAAGAAATAACTCAAAGCTAACATTAGCTTAATAGCTTCACAAATACTAACGCTGGAGAATGAGCCAGAGGACTAAACCAGAATTTAGTTTCAAACCAAAACAACTAACTAGTTTCATAAATCTTACCTGGACAATTTGCAGTTTTTTTTTCATCGTCTAAGTCAGCTTTCACGGTTCTCTCATCGTATCTCTCAGCTGTCTCCGCAGTATTGAGGCATGCATTTAATGCAACATTAGTTGAAGGTGAGGATCAAGCTCCAGGTGTTATAAATATTGCTTGATTCCCACCCACTTCTAAGCTGCCCTGTCTGCGCCCTTTCAAAGACACAGGCAGTATTGCATGAATTCAGCTTAAGCAGTATTTAATCAGAGCATGATACTTTTAGAGCACAAGCTGGCACACATTTTTCTGACTTTACTCTCTGAATGTGGACATCTTCTGAAACTTAGATCATTCTTTAGGATGAAAGGAGCCGATCCTAGTATTTTTCTTGTGTGGACCACCCAAAAGGTCCACACAAGAAAGGTGTTCTGTCAGGGGTTGGTTCGCACAAGTATATAAAGACAAACCCACACTTACATGGCATATAAAAACAGTTGGATAGCCAGACACACACAGACTATTGTGCCTGCACGCCATATTCAAACATACAGTTACAGTATAGACACTGTAACAGGGCAGAAACACAACTTGAGTCTCACACCCTTTGCGTTCTCAGTCCATTTATTAGGCATATGAATGATAGCTAATTGGAAGTTAAGTAAATTATTCAGGGTATATAATTAGTGGCTCTACATAATACATGATGTTGAGTCCATTCAGTCATCTCTTTGTCCATCGTAGTGTTTTGTATGATGAGACAAGACAACACAGCATGAAGCAGAATATAGGCTTGTTAATGCATGCAATTAACCAAACTGATAATTATCCATGTAAGTATTAAATATTCTTTGGATGATTAGGAATTAGGAATGTTAATGAAATGAAGAAGAACCGCACATCAGTTTCAGATCAACACAGAACAGGACAGCGTGTAGTCAGCATTCTACGAATAGAGAAGAATATGAAAGCTGTTGCATTTTGCATTGTTGCCACCGTAGCACTTCTAGGCAGGAATCAATAACCTAGAATGAGATTTCCAGGGGAAATCTGCTACAGGTCAGAATATAATTTATGGAAGAGAAATGTATTGTCTGGAAGCAACTGCCTCAGACTGTAAAAACTGAGACAAAATGCAAAAGAACTGTAATGGATTGTTGCTAATAATTCTTTTAAAGAAAAGAAAAGATCAGCAAGGAAAACTACTAGTTCTCAGCCCACTTCTTTGTGAATTCTATGGAGTTTTGTTTCTGGCTGATGGAAATTTAGTTTCTTCTTTTTTTGCATTGAAAACAATATGGAATACAACAGACAGATTCTAGACTATTGACATTGGAAACAGTAGACAGTCATAGTGGAGAATCCATTCTGGAGCTTTTGATACTTTCACATTTACACAAATTCTATTTACTTAGGCGGATATTTAGTAAACATCGCAAATTTCCATCAGATGCGCAAAATATTGCGGCACCACATTTTTCAGTTTAATGGCATATTTACCAACCCTGATTATGTAAATGAGCAAAGTGACAGCTGTGTTAATTTGAATGTCCTTCAGCTGGTAAGATTGTGCCTGTATTGTGCATGGGTGGACCAAGCGGGACTGTAGAAGAAAGTGTACTTTATAGTGCTAGAACTTAAATATAATTGAAGAATTCAATAAACATAGCTTGGAGCTGCAATCACATAGTCTGCCAGTCAACTTGTGTTTTATTTTTAAGGCTATAGCCTGGTTTGACCTGAAAGCCTGTAAACAATCCTTCACTTCTCCTTTGACAAGTAATGTGATTTACAAACAACCTCTCTTACAAACAACCTCTGTAATGTGTTCTTAGTTCTGAAAAGATCTTAGATGACTAACAGCTGCTATGCTGACAGCAGTGCCACACATTTTACACCTGCTTTCTCCTAAAGTTAAATTTCAGCCACAGTTCTCTCTGTCACAGCGGTGGTAAATCTGGTGATGTGGGTATTTGTATAAATGTCCATTCTCTCATCCTATTTTTGCATCACTGACAGTTATAGTCCTAAAGCACTGCACATTAAAACACCTAGGAATCTTGGGATATTTTGGGCTATTTTGGCCTATATTTAATAGTTTTGCTTTTACCTTTATGTACCAGATATGTTTAACATGCCAGTGTTTGATATAATTTTCTTCAGTGCCACCTAATCTTTTGACCTGACAATTATTTGTACACTCTGAAATACAACATTAACGTGCATGATCATCAACTCCTCTATGTATTGGATGCGACCAAACATGCAAATTTCTGCTGTTTTTCCAGTGCAAAACCCCACTGTGACTCCTTAGTGAATATGATCATGCAATTTCACTGTTTAGCATCAAAAAATGAGCTGCAAATCTTTAGTAAATACCCCCCTTAGTGTTTACAAAGCTTTCAGCTACAGTTTGTGGTCAGGATAGTTCACATTTTTGCCACTATTTAATGCGGTTGAAAGCTGTGGAAACAAGTGGAACTTTTCAAGCTAAGATACAGTACAATATAATAGATACAGTAACAAAGAGACAAGAAGTTGTTCTACACTCTAACATCAACCCACAAGGATGGATTTAGCCAGTCTGTCTGCCATAGTCCCACACACACCCACACTCGTATGTATCCACACTAACCATATACACAAAATACATATTATACTAAACCTCCATACATGTGAACAAGCACAGACGCTTCATTTCTTTCCCTCTCAGCCAGCTGGTAGACGGATGGTGGCTGTCAGTGGTAGGGTCTCTCTGGTTAGAGTTATGTTCTAGTGAAGCCTGCACTGGGTAATGCCCAGAACATAGGAAGAGGACTGCAGGTGGAATAACCCTTTGTCTCCTTCACTATGTGCATTGCTGTGTCTCCACATTAGGCCATTCATCACCTGATAGCATACCATTCCCTCTGTCAGTAGCTATAGTCACAGTATGGGCACACAGGCTCCACCAGTCCTTGTTAAGACCCAATTAATAATAAAAGGCCTTCGTGCCATCAGCTCTCAAGACCTTTAATCAGGGAGTTAATAGGCTTTTATTAAAAACAGCACAAGGGGAAAATGTCTTTCTCACCTACTGCGCTGATAGATGACCAGAACCTAAAAAACACATAGCGGATGAAAGGCCTTTTAATGTCCTTTTTTTTGAAGCATTGAAGTCATGGGTTGAGAAGAAATAGATGATATGTGTTATTAATTGGACTTGCTTCCTATTTTCGGGGTTTTATTTTGGGTCGACTTTCCTGTTCCACTCCACCTCTCCTGACCCAGCTTCACCATAGTCCCCAATCAGCATTCAATGATCTCTTCTGTCGCTAGTTAGTCCCCAGTCCTTCACCCATATATACTCTACTCCACCTGCCTTGCCTCAGCCCTACTTCTCCTGCCTCGCCACAGTTCTATTCTGCCCATCTTCTCCAGCTCGACTCTACCTGCCTCGCCCCAGCCCTAGTAAACCTGCATCCAGTCAGCATCAGCTCAGCTCACCTCACCTGTCTATAATTTGCCACTGTGTGAACTGTCTTAAACCTTAGTAAAATGTTCTTCTCACTCACCTCCGTTTTCTGGTCTGTATTTTGGGTCCTAGCCCAGTGATTGACACAACAATATGAACTGTACCAAGCTACTTTACAAGTCAGTTAATGGCAAGTAATCAGTACTTATACATATTGGAAAAAATACTTATTGGCTTTTCTTGCAGAGAGTTAAATGAGAAGATCAACATCTGTACAATAAAAATACAACTACAACCAGCTGTCAGGCTGGCTGGGCTTGGCATTAACACTAGCAACAGGGTGGAAACAGCTAGGTTCAGTCTAAAGGTAACCAAAGCTGTAAAATAAAGGCAGTTTAAAAACCACAATTTTTGGTTTTACAAAGGGTTAAGTGGCAGAACCCTAAGGGAGGTAGGCCTTTTATCTTGCCAGCAGATAAATGAACATTGCAGGGTCAGGGCTGCTGTTTGGAAGAAAGGCCATCCATTTTCTAAACCGCTTAGTCCCAAACGGGGTCACTGGAGCCAATCCCAGCCAGCTGCGAAAGGCAGGGTACACCCTGGACAGGTCGCCAGCCCATTGCAGGGCTAACACACAGACAAACAACCACACACAAGCACTCCTACAGGCAATTTAGAGACACCAATCAACCTATGCTGCATGTATTTGGACTGTGGGAGGAAGCCAGAGCACCCGGAGAGAACCCGCACAAGCACGGGGAGAACATGCAAACTCCGCACAGAAAGGCCCCAGGTTGGCCGGGGCTCGACCCCAGCTCGCTGTGAGGCAACAGCGCTAACCACTGCGCCACCGTGCTGCCAAGAAAGGCCACATTAACATTTTTAATCATTCCTCTCTTCCTGTCACTTTGGGCTATGTACTGCTGTGCTGCCCTGCTATTGTTCTCAGGTCTTTCATTCTTGGATTCTCCCACTCACTCATTTGTTTCTTTTTCCTTTTCCATTCTTCTTCTGTCCCTCTTTTGCATAACCCCCTTCCACACCATCACCCCACCAGGTCTGACTCTTGCACTCTCTCTCTCTCTCATCTTCCCTCCAGCACAAAGCCACGCTTGTTTGCCACTGCTCTCCGCACCAACATGCTGATCAAAGCTGGGTTTACTGGTCCTCCATGACAGCCTTTAAAGTCATTCCAGCCCTGTTATTCAAGCCGTGAAACAGTCAGCGTGCAAGCACCTGTTTATGTGGATGTGTGTGCACACTCTCTTACAGTATATTCATTCATATATGGGAATACAGGTGTGCCTACTGTAGTCTGTGTGTTTATGAGAAAGAAGTACTGTAGGTTTCACGTGGAGCTTGATGTGATGCTTCTTTAGCTATAAGAATAAAGAAATAAAACACCTTATCAGAAATGCAAAATTTTTGTAGCTACTGCAATAAAAACATGAGCTCTTTAAAATGTACCTAAAATGCACCTTGCTTAGCTCAAGGCTACTGCACAGTCTCCTGCATTGATTTGATTTTTGGTGTGTGGTTTTCTAAGCTAACTGCCAATTGCACTCAAATTTTGACATCTGCCCAGATTATCTAAAAGATTAATGCCTCCAGAGATTGAATAAACCACACATGAAAGTAGTTGGCTTACATTGATCCAAGTTGTGCTGAAAACAATGCATCACTTAAATATTTAATGTATAATGACTGTTCGGCTTTGGCAAAATTTTGAAACAATTCACAGCAATTATGGTGACAAGACATGGCTTGACAGAAGGGGTTGGGGTTAGGTTAAATATTAGGGTCAGGGTTAGGGTTAGGCAAGTAGCGGTTATGGCAGAGAACTGGAGCCACTTACTCCACGCTCTTTTGTTTGGTCACCCTTCATTACCATGGACAAGACCTCTACATGTGTCAGAGGACCAATGTGTGCATGCATGCCTATTACTTACATTATGGGGACCGAAACCTGTTAACACACTCACATTTTGGGGACTCGGCCATCCTGAACTTTAGGGTGGCAACAAGGTTTAAGGTTAGGGTGGGGTTGGGGTTAGGTTAAATATTAGGGTCAGGGTTAGGGTTAGGCAAGTAGCGGTTATGGTTAAGGTTAGGATAAGTCTACAGGAAATGAATGTAAGTCAATGTAAAGTCCCCACAAGGAATGAAAACACAGCATGTGTGTGTGTGTGTGTGTGTGTGTCAGGCCTAGCTACCCAGAGCATTTTGAAGTGTGTGTACATCTATATCTGTCCAGGAAGTATATGCTTAGAGCACTAAAGCCGTGGCTCACTGAGGCCATCTGCGAAGCTGGCTGTTGTAATTAAGTCTGTTATGAAGGGAGGAACAGAGGTGTAACGGAAGGGAATGGGGTGCAATAAAGGGGAAGAGAGGGTGAGGACTGAGGGAGAAAAAAAGAGATGTGAGGATATAAAGTGTGAGAGAGAAAAGGTGAGCAAGGTTAGACAGGATGGAGGATGGGGAAGATCATTTGCTCTTCTGGCAGATTTTGTGCTGGAGGAAAAATCATGTAAGACACTGGTTCATGTAAGGACAGAAGTATGCACACACTCATGCTGACACAAACACACTCCAGCTGCAGAGGGTGCCCATTCCTGCCAAAATGATGTTAATCCAACAGATGCTTTCACATGCTGAGTAAATTTGTGCACTCTCACAATTTGCACAGAATGTGACAGCAATACCAGGTAATTAGCTGCAACATGAAGATGTTGTGTGCAACGTTAAAAGGTAAACAGTGGGATGTTCAGGAAGTTTGTTACTTAAGACTATCATTAAACAGGAGGTGTGACGATGCATATGAATGAGTTAGTTTTTAATCCACCCTCTCATTAGGAGAGGGTATCAGTGCCTTCTTTTCTCTGACATGCACACACTTATCCAGGGATGCTACACAGTAGAGCTGTAATTGGGCCTGAAAAGTTAGGCCCGACAAAATTCGGCCCAATCCCGACAAGTACATTTTTGATTGACAACCCGAATCCGTTTACAGCCTGACATTATTCAAATGTGCGCACGGCGCACGCACACAGCTTGTATTTTAAGAGAACATTACATTTCTTGCATTTTACATAACCCACTGGGTCATTGTTCTCGTCAAAATGTTGCCACACTTCAGACTTAGCTGCTGCTGGTGTAACCAAAAAATATACGCCAGAGACAAGCCTTTGTTTCACCTCATCCACCTTCATTCTTCGCAATGCATCTTTCTCGCGCTAATTGAAACGCACCATGTGACCACTCAACGCACGAGCCCGAGCCCAAGCCCGGCCTGAGTAAAAATGGTAGAAATTAAGCCCGACCTGTCGGGTGCCCGACGGTCGGGTCGGGTTCGAGCTAAGAATTACAGCTCTACTACACAGTATTAATAGCAGCATCATGCTTCTGTTGCTCCACTGTTTGCAATTACACAAGTGTCGGGTGCACCTACTTTAAAGCCAAAAACCATTACTGTGTGTCCTGCCCTTTATTGTTCTTTACGCGGTGGTGGCTGTTTATATGTGCTGCAGGGGGAGTCTTTTTGTTTACTTTACCTGCAGGCTATCAGTAAGATTCTGCAAGTGCAACAGACTTCTCTACACTGGCTGTCAATTCCTTGTTATTCTTTCATTCATTAACCTGAGAGCCTTGGCTGTTAGTTGAAAAACATCAGTATTGCACGCAGCTAGCCAATCTGTGAAGTGAAATTATTGTACAGTACATTATCACTATTGTAGCTTTGAGGCTCACTTTTTTCTCTGTTATTCTCCCTTACAGCTATGTGCAGTTTTGTGCACAGTGTTTAAAGAGATAATTAGTGTTCCTGAGGCACCAAGATTCATTTGAATAAAGCTCCTGCAAACCACCAATACAAATGAGTGTACTTTGAGTCTGATGAATTTCTCTTTGTTTTCTCAGGTGGCCTCCCTGGGGGTGACCACCTTCACCCTGTGCGCTCTGTGCATCGACCGTTTCCGTGCAGCCACCAATGTCCAGATGTACTATGAGATGATTGAGAACTGCACCTCCACTACTACCAAGCTGGCTGTCATCTGGATTGGTGCCCTCCTCTTGGCCCTCCCGGAGCTTCTTATCCGACAACTGGTGGCAGAGGACACAGGAATCCCAGGCGAGCCACCTGTTGAACATTGTATTATCAGGATTTCCACTTCACTTCCTGAGATGCTGTACGTGCTAGGCCTGACCTATGAGGGTGCTCGGCTGTGGTGGTGCTTTGGCTGTTACTTTTGCCTCCCAACCCTCTTTACCATTGGGTGCTCTTTGGTAACAGCACACAAGATCAGGCGTGCAGAGCAAGCGAGCGTGCGCAGCAACAAGAAGCAGATTCGGCTGGAGAGCCAGATGAACTGCACCGTTGTGGCACTGGCAATTGTCTACGGTGCATGTGTAGTGCCTGAGAACATCTGCAATATAGTTTCCGAATACATGGCAGCCGGTGTTCCTGAGCACACCATGTCTGTCCTCCATCTTCTCTCCCAGCTCCTGCTCTTCTGTCGGGCCGCTGTGACGCCGGCGCTGCTGCTCCTGCTATGTCGGCCCCTGGGCAGAGCCTTCCTGGACTGTTGCTGTTGCTGCTGCTGCTGTAACCATGCGTCCTCCTCGGCCACGGCCAGTGACGATAACGAACATGAATGCACCACTGAGCTGGAGCTGTCACCGTTCAGTACCATTCGCAGGGAACTGAGTAACTACACACCTGCTGGCTCCAACTGCTAAAATGTCATTCCTCATCAGGGATGGAGATTCTGCTGCCTGTCGCTAGTAAATCTGAGCTGACTAGGAGAGATTTGCCTTAACTCCTCTAGTCACATTTTCAGTGGGTGCTTGAAGGATGTTGAACATTGAATAATCACATTCAGTCAGTGTCCTATGTCCTTAGCTTTCATACTTTACAACAATACTGTAATGTACATTAACACTAATCTCATTTCCCGGTAAAGTTAACATTTCACTCATGCCCTGAGGTGCTTTTCAGCAATCCTGCCTGAAACTGTTAAAACTTACAAACCTCCCTTCTATAGACAAAACTGTTGGGCTCATTCTGTTAGTGACAGGTAAAGGTAACATTTACAGTGTACATTAGGAAATGTACAGAAAATACCACACTAATTTCTGTTAAGATTAACAAAACAGCTTGCGCTGATAAATGTTTGACCAAAATAAATAATCTTTATATATGGGGAACTGCAAATCTTAACAGAAAAAAAATCAATGCCAGTCACCTTCCAAATGTGTCCTTGGTAAAATTATGAGGACAAAACTAATTAAGCACAGAGCAACCTTGTATAATAATTCAAACACAGCTTCCAGTGGGCTGACAGTTCCTATAGATGTGCAGGACTTGGTTTACAGACTACATCAGCTGTTAATGTACAGTGCATATTGAATAGTGATGCATACATGGGAACAAGACTTCTTATAATTAAACTAGCACAGGGCATATCTGCAGTAAAGATAGTTTGCAAGAGAAAAACAAAGATGGTACTGCAATGGAGAATATAAATGTATGCAACAAAACATACACTGTATATTAAAAAATATCCAGTTGACTCAAACCAAACTGGGCTGGTCTCAGAGAACAAAAACAGACTTAAGTGGTTTAGAATGGACTAACTGAAATCACATCAGATTTGAATGGCATAGACAGGACTCATACACCACAGATGAAACTTAATGATGTGATTATTAATAGTGTGCTGGAGTAATGGAACACAACACAGTGGAACAAAACTGAACGGGATGGACTCAGAATGGCCTGTGCTGAAAATGATCATCTGCACTACACTGTTGTATTATGTTACACCTTACATTTTGAGCTGTATATATACTGAAAACTGTCTTTGGTGCTCTTATGATGAATGCGCTGTAAATAACAAATCCATTGGTTCGATTTAGAATCACAAGTAATTGAGCTACGTAGTATGGTTCTGGTCAGGATGACAGATTACAGTTATCTGAGCTTCTGGAATACATGAACAATAGTGAGGCAAAAGATGAAAAAATCTGTGTAGCATTTTACTGAGCTGCTACAATTGACACATCCCAATCATCCGAATCTTGAAATATATAAACTGCCTTTATTTAGACTGACAATTTGACGGCTAAACTACAAGCATGGTAGCATTTTATTTTACAGTATAGTTATTAATATTTATTTGGTTAGTTGTAAATATTGATTAATTAAAAAGTAATTACATATAATTTAAATAAAACAATTATATTTAAATAAATGCAATAATTAACTAGTATCTACAATGGTACAGAAGTATAATTACTAGCTTTTAGTTCTGTTATGTAACAAGGACAGTATACATATTAAATCATTAGTACAAAAAGTGCCAATATTTAATAACATTGTAAATACAACTCCAAGACTGTACATATAAGGGGAAATTATATATTTGTACCAACAATCACTACAAAGTCCATAGTAAACACAATATAGCTTTTTCATTTTTGTTATTTATGTATTTCTTGATCAGTAAAACAAAAAGTTACTACAGCTATGTTAATCAAATCAAAGGCATAAACACAACTGCTGGCAACACTCCTTTCCTGAGCAGTGATGGTCTAGCCCCAGGGGCAGATCTAGAAAATTTTGGATGGGCTGGCAAGGCTGGGGCACAGACTCAGAGAGGGGTGGCGCAATTGAAATACATTGTAAAATATTATTGTAAAAGGTAAATTAAACCCCTAGTTCTATGAAACAATAAGTCATACATTATTAAGAATCAAATTGTTTAGTTTGTGTAAAAATGACACACACGATTCTTTCTGTGCTCCTTATTTAGTCCAGGCCAGGGACATAGCTGCTACACAGTGGTCCCCCTTATTCCGGCGAATCATGCCAAGTACTCCACAACAACACAATTGGAGAAATGAATGCAAATATCATGCTGCATGCATGATATAGACTAAAAATAATTTAACCAATATCAATTATAAAGCATCAGAAAATGTTAGTTGTATTTAAGGCAACAATTTGTCATTGTTTTCCATTTTTTATTCATTAATACTGACAAGCATCACATTTTGATTCTGGCAGGGTTGGCACTAGGGTGGTCAATCAGATTTTGGGCATTGGTTTGTGCCACCCCTGGCCACCCCTTGGCTCTGCCCATGCCTAGCCCAACAACTGTAACTGGTACAGCAGTTTTATCAACTCAGCATTTCTCCACGTTCTGAAGTGGTGTCATGAGAGGCGTTTATTGGGCTCTGATGGGGTGAGGCAGGAGTAGGTTCTGATTTTAAAAGGAGTCAGAGAGAAAGACTAAAAACACTCCAGAGACTGCCAAGTTAGGTAAGTCAACAAAGTCGATAAAATCAACAGTTGCCAGTTGCTTTTTTCTGTTTGTCTACTTCTGAAACGAAGGACCGGTTGTGGCAATAATTAGTAATAATCCAGAGTGGTAAATCTACCACTGTTATTGTAAAATATGTACTGTAGAAGCAACTATAAGTAAGGGGATGGGGCCCAGCAAACAGTTTCACAATGTCAACAAAAACTCTTTCATTCTTGACCTCTAATACCTTCACAATTTCTTTGCTTGAGTTTTTAAAGAGAACCAAAGAAACGTTTTTCACAGCGCATAAATTTACATATGTATTGTAAATCTGTTTTCTTAAACCTACTAATCAGACCTGGTCAAAACAAGGTTCACACCCATTACAGCTTATAACAATGCAGGTAACTGAAGTTATAAAGAAAACAGCCCAAACATTTGTTTTATCAGATATTTTACCGAGGTGTGTAGAGGATTACCAAAATAACTCTTAAATGCCTTTAATTTTTTTAACGTTGTATAAAAATCTGTTTCTTTAAATATTTCTAACTAAAATTAGTGGTGGTGAACTCTGTGATGAGCCAGGTGTGATGTTTATTGGTATACTGTATATTGCAATGAATCTTTTGCATATGATTCTGCACTGCCAAACACCTTCTCTGTGTCTGTCTCTCGTGCTCTTGTGGTAGTAGCCCACTATCTCTGGGTGTCTGAGCATCGATGTCAGTTTAACTTCAGCCCCATTAATATATGAAAAATATTACAACAAAAATTAAAAAAGGTCTGACAGCACCTAGGGCCAGTAATACTCATAATATACATTTTCACTATATTGAGAAGCTGTAGATAAAGGCGTTGTTTTCCTACCAGTGCAGGATGCAGCAGGAATTTTAACTCCTCTTTATGACCTCCAAGAGATCCAGCAGGATGTAGCCTCTAGTTGGTGCTGCCTGCAGTTCTTCAAGTCAATTGAAGAAATGAGCAAGAACACAGCAGCTCTGCAACACAATGCCCCACAGCCTGATTGACAACTCTTTTTATTACCATCATTATCGGTATTGTGGGCTGATCAGATCTCAGTTTATCCCCTTGCACCAGCCCAGCTTTTCCCCATTAAATCACTTCAACTCAGTGTGCTAAAGACTGAATTTCCCCCCAGTTTTCAATGAGACTCAAGTGTAAACCGACTCGTAATCCTGATAAGCCTTTTTTCTGCATATTTCTGGGAGTATAGCTCATTCTAAATGGCTGTGTGTAGTAACGTGGTTCAAACTATTGAAGTGATTCTTGTAAATCAGTCAGTGAGATGTTTATTATGAACTTTGTGAGTACCCTCTTCACTCTGAGCAACGTGTCTGTATTTGATACCTGAAAATGTAAGCACACGACCACTATTGTCTCCAAGTCTAGTCACTGGTTTCTAAATAGCTTTTATATAGCCAAAAAGTCTGTCCCTTTGTTAATCACAGGACTTTATCTTGAAACCTGTATATTAAAATTCTAAATGTTCCATTTGTGTGGTGTTGATTAATGTGTGTTTTCCCATAATATAACTCAGTAATTATCATAAGATTTGACAACCCAGAGCCATAGAGGACATTTTGCAACTGTTTTCACAGACCAAGAAGCTCCCATGAGAGGTAAGATACACTACAAATTTAAGAGTCCCCTTTACTCCAAAAATTGTCAGACAGGGTGAGAAGCTGCCTATATGCTATTGTAACCAGGTGTGATTAATGAGAAGTAGGTGAAACCAGTCTGGGTGATGAGATAAAGTACCCAGGAGTCAGGGTGAGCTGGGGACAGGAAGTAGTATCAAAATAAAAGCATGAGACAGGAAGCGGATGGGACAGAAGAGTGATGGAGTGAGTGTGCGTTCGGACCCAGCCAGGTGGGGGGGAACTGACCCGACTCTGGACTGACTATACTGTATCACCAACAATGACTGACTGGCTATTTGACAATTCTCTTATCTAATACTTTTATTTATTTCTACGCAGAGACGGTGATTCTGTTCCCTATCTTTCAGACTGTTGAATTGCCCTTTCAAATTATTGAACTGCTTATAATTATTGTAATAATAAATAATCATTGGGATGATTTGCATGAATTAATTTAGTTCACCTCAGACCTCAACCACATGAAAAAAGAAGGGTTTTCTGTGCTCACCTTAGCTCATCTAGTGCTCATCTGAGTTAAGGACGTACAGTAAACATACATATTTTTGTCACAACTTTGTGGCATTCAAAATAGTTTGGAGATCCATTAGTTGCAACTTAAACAAGTCTAATGTGGAATCTGGAAGCCTCCAGTGAATATGCAGTATAATGAGAATTAACTTTTCAGACAAGTGTCCAGTAGTTAAATATTGAAATAAAAATAAAAACATGTTCGTTGCACATTCAGAGATTCACAGACACTTATTAAAGATGAACTGACATGAAGTCCTAGAGGTGACACAATTATTTGTGTCACGTCATCACTGCTATACAAACAAGAGGAAGTCAGAACTGTCCAGTGACCAAGATTAAGTCCCACAGAAAAGCACTCAGCAGCTTTCCTTCTCTTCTGAAATGAAAGTGAGATTTTTTTTAAAAATATGGAAAAAAATCCCTAAACTATGTTCCTTCTTGGGAATAAGTCTCAGAGTGTGTGCTCTTGTCCTTTTTTCCTCACTGCAACTGTACTAAAGTATGGCATTAAATGTCTTTGTCTTCTTCTTCTTCCTCGTCACATAACAGAAGACCCTTTAAAATATTCATGAGTGATGGATCACTATATTCTGTTTTCCCACTTTTCTCTGTTGCTTCTTCGTGGTCTGTTATACAACACTAGCAGCCAATGTCCTGGGTCTGTGTTTGCAATATGGACACAGAACAGAACTGTTTATAACTCCTGTAACAGCTGTTGTGCTGCAAAACTGAGCAGATACTAGAAAGCTTCCGCAGCCCACAAAAACATCGTGCTTGCTCACCCAGAGGACGCCGCTCACTCCCACTCCTGTGAGGAGGTGATTGCTTTCATTTTTTCCTCTATGCCTTACACTGTCTCATGTCAAAAGAGAAAGTGAAGGTTGAAGAGACAAGGGGGGGAAGTGAGATACAGACCAGAAAAAAAGGGAGATCTCTCAGAATTCATCTCTAAAAACATTACTTTTGTGCTGTGGTTTTAACAGATTCAGAAGAAAGAAAGAACAAAACTATAATTCTCCCATACAAATATGATGCAAAACATTTTCAAACAGATTCAAATAGAGTATGTTATAATTGAGTAGAACTTGGTTTATCTTCTTTAACACCCTGAGAGCTTTGACTGTACATTTAGGTTAGTAACGTTACAGAGCATTAATAATATTATTTTAATATACAATAAGATTAACCTTTATTAGTTCCACAGTGGTGAAATTCACAAAGCTACAGTGGCAGAGGGAGAGAAACAAGGTATTCAGTGTTATGAATAAACAGTAATAGATAAGGCATTGTCAATAAAACCAACAACAAAAAAAAGTAAAGCTAATATTGCACACTGTTACGCTGAGCATTCACAGCAGTACAGTCTGTAGTGTGTGGGGCCTCAAGCAGGGATGTTAGCTTGGCTAACATCCTCCTGCAATCCATGACCTGCACTGGGTCGAGGGGACTACCCACAATAGAACTGGGGCCTATTTCAAGAAGGCGGTTTTGTCGAAACTCAGAGTTTGTTAACCCCGAAATGAGGGCAACTCGGAGTTTTCGGTTTCAGAAACGGAGGTAACTTAAACCCGTGAAGCGGGGTAAGTTAAACCCGTTTCACAAAGAGAGGTAATCTAAACTCAGAGTCAGTTACTATGGCAAATTACTCTGTGAACCTAACCTGCTGGC
>NW_018127921.1:4805174-4817229 GCF_001952655.1 Monopterus albus | reverse complement strand
AATATGGGCTCGTAGTCACTATATGCTTGTAGTAGCACATCCATTTCTGTCGGGAAAAACGCAGACCTATTTTGGCTTGGTCCTGTTGCCATGGTGACTCGTAATTTCTTCACTCCATTGTTCAGGGCTTTTTATAGTCGCGTGGCACGCGCCTAACTCTGAGTCAGACAACTCAGAGTTGATTAAACCGACTCTTTTCAGCTGTTCTGAAACCGAAAACTCCGAGTTTTCCAACTCTGAGTAAGTCAACTCAGAGTTCAGGTTTGAACTCTGAGTTTGTTGAACCGCCTTCTTGAAATAGGCCCCTGGCCTTCTTGACCAGTTTGTCCAGTCTATTCCCATCCATCCCTAAAATGTCGCCTTCTCCCCTCCATGGCATCTCTGTTTTTATCCCTAATTATCTCATTTCAATGAACATTCCTTTGTTGTCTGCATTGTTTACTGTCTGTTTATACTACTTTTTCTGCACTGTTTGCACAGTTTGTTGATGTTAATACTACTATTTTGTTATATTATATAGCGTTATGCTGGTTACTGTTTTGCACATTGAGAGCCGATGTACCTGAGTCAAATTCCTCGTGTGTTCGTCACACCTGGGCAATAAAGCTGATTCTGGCCTACTCCAGCTTTGAGTTACAAACATTCATTGTAACATTGCACTGTCCTATTTTATGTGCAGTTATATATCGTCCTCCTAAATCTAAGGATTTTAGCTTCTGACTGGCTGAACACACCTGAGCCAGGTAATCAGCAGCAGGTCAGACAGGGATAGTTGGAAAACAAGGAGGACAGCAGCCCTCGAGGACTGCAATTGCCCACCCTTGCTTTAGGAGGAGGAGGGCTAGAAACACTCCTGACCCTTGGTTGAATGACACCACCCGTGGCCTGCGGAGACATTGCAGGCAGGCGGAGCATAAATGGAAGAAGGATGGCCTGCACGTCTCCCTGGACATTTTAAGGGACAGCCTGGTCTCATTTCAGAAAGCTGTAAAAGTTGCTAAAACCCAATATTTATCTAATATTATTCTGAATAACAGCCATCATCCCAGAGTTCTTTTAAAAATTATCAATTCGGTTATTAATCCTGTTGTTGCTTTGGCCATTGAGGGGTCAGTTCTGACCTGCAATGAGTTTCAGAGGTACTTCCTTGATAAAGTTTGGACTATTAGACAAAATATTCCCAAGCTTCCACCTTATGTACCGCCTGTAACTCATGTACTGTATACTCTGGAATCTTTTACTCTGATCTCTCTACCTCAACTTAAAAAATGTGTGTTACAACTAAAGTCTGCCTCCTCCCCTCTGGATCCTGTCCCAGCCAGGCAATCAAGGAGGGCATTGACACTGTTGGGCCCTCTCTGGTCATATTCATTAACTGCTGCCTTAGGTTGGGCTCGGTCCCCACCGCCCTTAAGCATGCGGTAGTTAGACCACTCCTCAAGAAGCCTAACCTTGACCACTCCCTTCTGTCCAACTTCCGTCCAATTTCCCTTCTGCCTTTTTTAGCTAAGGTTATGGAAAGAATCGTTCTTACACAGTTGCAGTCTCATCTGGATCGTCTGGATGTTGCTGATAAGTTTCAATCAGGCTTTAGGCCCCATCACAGCACTGAGTCTGCTTTACTGAAGGTCCATAATGACATTACCATGGCCCTTGATGCCAAGCACTCCGTTATCCTAGTTCTTATAGATTTATAATCAGCTTTTGGCACTGTTGACCATGCAGTTTAGCGTTCCCGACTGGAACACCTCGTTGGCCTGAGAGGCGTGATTTTAAACTTCTCTGTAATTACTGACGATTTCTCCTCTACCATAGCTCCTCTTACCTCAGGCATCCCACAAGGCTCGATCCTGGCACCATTACTCTTTTCTTTATATATGTCACCACTTGGTTCAATCATATCAAGGCATAAACTTCATACTTTAAATATTTAGCTTTATTTTGAAAATCTTGCTCCATTCAAAAGAATGGGAAAAATTCCACTTCAGCATACTTTCAGTTATTAAAATGTTCAGCTCTTCAAGGACATTCATGCTTCTATTCAGAATTTTTCTACTCTTTATACTCTTGAAATATTTAGCTTTATTTTGAAAATGTTTCACCATTCAAATGAATGGGAAAATTCTACTTCAGCATAATTTCAGCTATCAAAATGTTCAGCTCTTTAAGAACATTCATGCTTCTATTCAGAACTTTTGTAAACTCCTTTTTTTTAAATATTTAGCTTTACTTTGAAAATTTTGCCCAATTCAAATAAATGGGATAATTTTACCTCAGCATACTTTCAGTTGTTTCAGATATCAAAATGTTCAACTCTTCAAGAACTTTCATGTTTCTAATCAGAATTTTTCTAAACTTCATACTTTCGAAATATTTAGCTTTATTTTGAAAATCTTGCCCCATTCAAAGAATGGGAAAATTTTAATTTTAGCTATCAAAATGTTCAGCTCTTCAAGGACATTCATGTTTCTCTTCAGAATTTTTCTAAACTTCATATTTTTTTAAATATTTTGCTAAAGAACTTTTTATAACATTTATACTTTTTAATCTATTTAGCTTTATTTTTTGCAATACAAGTCAATGGGAGCTCAAAGTGCTGAGTCAATGACACAGTCTTGGAGTGCCATCTGGTGATCCATAAAATGCAGCGCAATTGGGACATGCCCCAGCATAACTACTCTCTCTGTCTCTTTCCCCATCAGCAGTCAGGCAAGGCTGCAGACACTTTTTCAAAAAGTAAAGTGTTAAGGCTAATCTTAAAGGTAGAGAGGGTGTCTGCCTCCTGAACTGAGACTGGGAGTTGGTTCCATAGGAGAGGAGCTTGATGGCTAAAGGCTCTGCCTCCCATTCTACTTCTGTGGACTCTAGGAACCACAAGTAAACCTGCACTCTGAGAGCAAAGTGCTCTGTTTTGATGATAAGGCTCTACGAGGTCTTTAAGATACGATGGAGCCTTGTCATTAAGGGCTTTGTATGTTAGGAGAAGGATTTTAAATTCTATTCTGAATTTTACAGGGAGCCAGTGGAGAGAAGCTAATATGGGAGAGATATGATCTCTCTTGCTAGTTCCTGTCAGTACTCTGGCTGCAGCATTTTGGATTAACTGGAGGCTTTTTAGGGAATTATTGGGACATCCTGATAGTAAAGAGTTACAGTAGTCCAGCCTGGAAGTAACAAATGCATGGACCAGTTTTTCAGCATCACTTTGAGACAGGATGCTCCTAATTTTTGCAATATTGCGCAGGTGAAAGAAGGCAGATCTAGAGACTTGGCTTATATGTGATTTAAAGGACATATTCTGATCAAAGATGACTCCAAGGATCCTCACAGTAGTACTGGAGGCAAGAGCTATGTCATCTAAAGTAACTATATGATTAGATAGCAGATTTCTAACATTTTCAGGCCCAAGCACAATGACTTCAGTTTTGTCAAAGTTTAGAAGTAAGAAGTTACAGGTCATCCAGGCCCTTCTGCGTTTTAGAGATGCTTGAAGTTTGACCAGCTGATCTGATTCATTTGGCTTCATAGACAAATATAACTGAGTATCATCTGCATAGCAATGGAAATTTATGCTGTGTTTCCTGATAATATTGCCTAAAGGGAGCATGTATAAAGTGCAGTTACTTAGCTTGTTCTCAGTGATCTTTACATCAACTTGCATTCATGTAGAAGCAGATTCTGCCTCTTCTCATTTTCTCAGATAACTCCATCATGCAATCTGCTCTGTAGACCTGGAACGCCGATATCTGTGTTGCACTGTCCGAGATGGATTCATTAAGCCAAGTCTCAGTGAAGCATAAAGCAGCAGAGCATGAGAAGTCAGAGTTAGTCCAGTTGACAAGAAGGAGTTTTTTGGCTAGAGAGCAGAGATTCGCTAGTTGGATAGACGGGAGCAGTGTCCGGGTCCCTCTTTGTCATAACTTAACCAGGGCCCCTGCTCTCTTCCCTCATCTGCGTTTTCTCCAACTCCCACAGAGGGCTGCTTCCCCTTGGACAAAAATGTTTTGCATTATCAAAAATCAGAGAAAGGGTGTTACCTGTCTGTAACATGGCATCCGTCGAAGCTGACATGTTTGCTCGTTCCGCTGTTGAATGCCAGCTTTTTTTCTTTTTTGTGTGTTTTTCGCTTTTTGTGCAGTGCACAATTGTCATGCACTGCTAACATACAACATACAGGCATTGCTGGACATCGCTAATGACAACCCTCTGGAATTCACGGGTTTTATTCCACCGGAGCTACGACTAACTGTCCACTCCTGCGGCAACTACCATCATCCCAGGGAAGGCCCCAAAGCACCGACCTCGAGTGAGCAGGCTGACCCCAGGACAACGATTCCGTAGACAGAGGCACAAGCGCGGCAAGAAGGGAGGGATCCATTGCAACTTCTACAGCTGCATCGTCGAGAGCATCTTGACCAGCTGCATCACTGTCTGGTATGGCAGTAGTACTGCTATGGACTGCAAGCACCCGCAGAGAGTGGTAAAGACTGTGGAGAAGATCACCAGGACTCTGCCTTCTCTGCAGACAATTTACTACCACAGGGTGCATAGGAAATTCTTATATATTTTTATTATATGTCTTCATTTACTGCTTTAAAGTTACTTCGATTTTGTGTTACTTATTTATTTACTTATATTTCATTTGTATTGTGTGGCATTCATGTGGACGACAAAGTAAGAATTTCATTGTATAGGGAAATGTGTTTCCGTACTGTGCTTATGACAATAAACACTTTGACTTGCCTTGACTTGTATCGAGTTGTCTGATGTTTAGTACTTCTTCTCTAGTAAAGGTAATCCCAGATGGGTTGCAGAAGACAAAGAAATCAAGGAAATCAACAAACACATGACAGTGTGCTACCAAGGCAGCCATTTGCGATGCCAGGACCAACAGTTGAGGTGAGGATTTAGTAACCAATGTATGAAAGCAATGCTGACTTTCTGAATGTTATGGATGCAAGCTGCAGCATTGTTACAGATCAGTTACACTACTCTGAGCTATCACTTCACCGCAGGAGTATTATAGTATTAAAGAAGTCACTCGCAGGGACAAATGCACAGAGAATTGTTGACCAATGCTACAGTTGACTTCAGGTCTACAGAGCATTTAAGCTCATTGTTTGGTTTTATACCCTGCAACTTCACTGTTCTGGTTCATACTCACTGTTTTTATCAAGCACAGGTCGCAGCAGGCAGCTGTTGCCAGGGAAGAAACTCCGATAAACTCACTGAACAAAGTTAGCAACTATAGATATTCCCTGCATCCAAAGTAATATGAGTTTTGACAGCATGCAACCATTTGAATACAAAAGAAACAAGTAAATCAGTATAACTTTAGATTTTGCATGTTTAAGTAGGCTTATGTGTTGCTTTTTTTGGCACGTTTTTGCCTTTATTAGTCAGTGGGTTGTGAAGGGTCAGACAGGAAACAATGGAGACAGATAGAGAGACCTGCAATAAATGTCAGTGGTCAGAGTCAACCTGCCAACCTTGCATATGCACAGTACACTTTGCTGTAACCATATGCAAGACAAATTTTTGACCTCAATGCTGATAACAGAAAAAACAAAACCTACATTTTATCTTGCTGATGATCATGTACAGTGTGTTTGTAGAAATGTTTGTGCTAGTGTAGAAGCCAGCACTTTTTGGTATTGTATAGTTGCAGTACTTGCAGGTATGTATCCATGACAAGAAAAGCAAATATTATGGTGTAATCATGCGATTGAGCAGTAGCAGACACATACATAGACAGCCTATAAAAGCCAGGAGCTAGAGAATTAAACCAATATTACATTTCATTATTGACCAAGTAAGAGTTTTCATTTTGTAGATTGTACTATATTTGCAAATATACAGATTGTCTGCTCAGTAATATCTCCCTTCCATGTATCTCTCATCCTCTTTCTTTACCTTTCTGTCTCTGAATCAATTCATTTCTCACATGAGCATTATCCTGCCCTCTCATACATTTTATAGTTTAATTTGGCTGCCCCTCCCTCCCTAAAAATCATCCAAATGTGTCTGCTGGTGTTGAATAAATACATAATTTAGCAACACAAGTCGACTACTGTTCAGTGTTGTGGAAAAGACAAAATAATTTCACTTTTCTGAAGGGTGGGTAGTGTGGGACTTAATCGGAGATGAGATGCTGAGTCGTGTGGAGCTGCCAACTCTAATTTGGGAGGTGTTTTTGTTAGAATCTTTATAGGTTCTTGGTCTTGTGTAAATGCAACAGAAAACCATGGCAGGATAACTATTCAGCACATATAATGCATTCATTTCTATCTAGCAGGAACACCACCCAGACACCTGAAAATACAGTTATGTTATAGAGGAAAAGCAACACAGAATCATTTTTGAAAGTAGCTATAATGCATTTTGTTCTGTCTGTCCACCCATTTTCTCACTGCAGGGTCACGCTAAGCTTCTTCCCATGTCACATCCTAAATCGCCCCCTGAGCAGCACCCCTGGCTGAGGTCTCCTCTTAGTTGGATATATCTGGAATACCTCCACATTGGAGGAATCCAGACTGAAATGTCTCAAATGAATTACAGAAATTCATCCTCATGAGTCGTAACAACTTTGGTAATTCCCTGATTTTCTCTTACCCCACCCACATAAATGCTGACTCCGCACCAGTCCATCAGTCTAATGTATCTCAAATTGCAACATCAGGTTATCCAAAGAAAAGAACCCAATACACCTGAGCTCCTTCAATTACTTGGTTAGAATTTAAATATATTGGCATGTAATGTTAACAAATGAATAAAACTTTCATGTGTACAAACTACATAAAAATGTTAATCACTACTGATGACTGCATCATGTTGTTTTGATGTGCACTTTCCAAACTCTCCACATGACAGGTTGCCAAAATTCTGCCCAGTAAAAAAAAAAGTGTGCTGCATATGTGTGTCCAACTCTTGGTGAGCCAAAAATGCAATAAGTAAATTATCTGCTTTTGACCAAAAGCAGGCAAGATTACATTCTAAACTGTATAGAACAAGCTTTTATTTTGCTCTGATTTACTGGCGCTATTTATATAATATTAATAATTATAGTATAGCCTTCATTTTTCACACTGGAGTTGAACCACTTTACAAATGCCTTAGGCCTGTCAGGTCAATTAAACAATATCTATTCTGTGTATATACACAATAGGGATGAGACAATGTATTGAAATTCAATATATCATGATATAAAAGCATCATAATATGTATTGTTTTGTCCAGTGATATATATTGTGTAGTCTCCATATACCAGAAACTTCATGAGGTACTGTAACTCTGATTGATCTTTACATAATCAAACCAGTGCTAGAAAATGGAAAACAAAGAGGAATAAAGTACAAGTATTCTACAGCTAGTCATAAATTGCTGGCATTGAATTTTTAATTGTTTTGTGACAAATCATACGCACCATATAGTGCATCAAATTGTATCAATAAAAAGTTATAATCTCATCCCTAATATATAACTTGTACAGTACCTCACATGGCAAAGTGAAAATATGAATTTTCACCACTTGCATATTAATTCTCTATCTAGAATACATTTCATGCAAACAAGCATTTACTGTAAGACACCTTGAAACCACCAGTCAGTGTATAGTGCAACTACACCCTTACACAGCTGATCACAAAGAGAAAGACAAATTAGGTCAGACACTTGCTGTTGATCATCTTTATGTGTAAAACAGAATGAGCAAACATGACAATGGGTCAAAACTTCATCTCCTGCCTGTTTCCAGGCTCTGTGGGTCGATGTGTCAGTGGGATGTAAGTTAACACAAGTGAGAGCGAGGGCACGCAGTGTGTATTGTGTTATTTGATTGTCACTTTTGTTCAGCTAGACAATCTCCCAATTGCTTCAATATGGCCCTAAGCTGATGAACACACTTCAAAAACAACATTAGACTCCCTCCTTTACTTTACTCCTTTACTTAGTCATTAGCCAGCTATATGTACTGAGGATGTTATGTCCTTGTGAGGTCATGTAACACTTTTGTGCATTTTGCAGATTGTTTTCTGATTACTTTTGTTGCTATGGATACTAATGCTATAACCACCACATCTCATGCCAATTAAGGATATATTCAAGTTACAGACTCAAAGCTTGTTGTGCCCCAATTCACAGCCAGTGCACAGTGTTACAGTGGTTCTTGTGAGACATGGTTATAAATATCCAAGTAAGGATCTTGAAATAAAATCTGGTGCTATTTATAAGTCAAATAATTGCATTTTTTTCATCTTAGCAGCAGAACATACGTATAACAGAATCATTGTGCGATACATTATTCCTTCAGAGCTACATTTCAGAAGAATAAGAAATGGATCAAATTCTTACGAGCATTTAAACAAGCTTAGTTCTACATCTTCTGGTTCACAATGGGTTCCATGGCCCTTGCAGCCTTTTTGAATTGTCAGTGTATCAGTCTAAGTATCCCAAAGGTCCATTACCATTCAACTACAGGGTGTCCCAGAAAGTCCTGTTTCTGATACAGGCTCTTTGTTTGATAACAGAATTCACCAACCCTATAGAGAAAAACTGGCTACTTTAGCTTTTGTTTGCCTATTGCCATTCATTTCTAGGTCACAGAGACAACTGGATGCTTGACTGAGCTTGATACATGTTCAGTGAAGTGTATGTCCATGCGTGTGTGCAATGAAGCAAGGGCCCTTCACCCCAAACCCAAAACCCACACACACCTACACATGCATCTCTCTGATACACATTCAACTCCTCACTTTTCATGTGCAGCACACACCATTGCTTTAAATGCACCACCTATCAGCTTAAAGTGCAATAAATGTGGTCCTTCTTTACCTGCCACTTCTTTCCATCTCAATGCTCTGAGCCACTCCTTTTTCAGGTGCTGGGGCTGATAGAAATCCATTTCTCTTCAAAAGGTCTTTTCTCTCCTGCTCCAGGGCTAAGTCTGACCTTCAAATCTGCAGCCTAGCCTTAGCCTATCTTCTCATTTTGCCATAGAGTGGACAAAATAACAAACACTTGTCAGTATAATGCAGTACATTTCAAAAGCAGCACAAACTACATCTTCCATTACAGCTGAATTGACACATCTCTAAAACAATTTGAACAAAACTGAACATTATCACCTTCATAAAGGGAGAATTTATTGCAGGACTGTGCAGTTTAAGATGTAGCTTTTAAACTGACAACTGAGGGTATAATGTAGGACAGACACCTTACAGAGTGTGTGGAAGCTACCAGTGACTCAGCAGGTGTTCAAACATGAACAAAAAATAACATCTAGTGGGAGTATGGGGGAGTATTCTGGCAACACATCTATGCAAAGCAAAACTAAGCACAATAGCTGAGTAGCATTATAGTTTAAGTTTGTTAAGACAGAAACTGAGGAAAATTTTCAGGTTGGCTTTAAACTATTTACTTATCCAATCATTCATTACTTTTTCTGTTAACCTGCAGTTCTGTCATACCCACATTATGTACACAGCAGATTGTGTTGCCTTTACAGAAGTTTGTAAAATACTGAATCCCAAAGTTTTATTTTCTTGAAACAAGAAAAGTACTTGTGCAGGACAGCAAAGTTTCAAACAAGCCACAAGACACTTTTTCCACAACACACTTTTGCTCCGATTAATGATTTATGGATGATCATTTGCCTGCTTCAGTCTAAGATGTTGAATTTCAGTCCTCCAGCAAGGCACAGTGGCACATTTAAATTCTGGCTGCAAATGATGGAAAGCCAGAAAGCAAGTTAAATATGCACCCTTTCAGCAGATTATAATAGCTTGGCTCTCAATACAGATGCTATCACATATTTGAATTTCTACTCAGCCAAGATTTGATGGAGCCTCAAGGTGGAGTTTCAGTCCAAAGTTTCAGACCAACATGAGATATCTGCTGAATGCTTCACAAGGTGAGAGAACAAAGTAGAAATGCAAATTTTAAGCACTTCCCTTAATCAATAATCAGCCATGTTAGAAATCAATAACTAGTTAATCATTAACTATTTATGAAATATTGTGCTGTTTTTATAGCAAAATTGTCACCACAAAACTCGAGTAAATTAGGAATTTGAAAGGAAATTCAGTAAATACCAAGTTAATTGGGTCCTAAGTTAAACAAGACCAAATAATGACTTCATTTGTGGAGCTTCCACTGATTGGTATGGATGGAACCATGTACTACAGTAAACTACAGATACATTTTCAGATAATTACACCACATGTTCTTGTCTTCTGTATTCAATTGACTAAATGATCAGTGGAAATGAATGTTCAACTGATTCATTATTTACATAGTTAAAACTAAAGACAAGCATGACAAATCATCATCACTGAGGAAAAAAGTAACACCTACAGTATGTCACACCAAGATTTTTGTAAAAGCTACATGGTTGTAACTACATGGTATCGCATGTATACAAAATTATTTATTTCTGGTGTTTCAAATTTGAGTTACCAGTTGTTTGAATGTTCTTCCTTCCTTAAGGATACAGGTCCAGACTGTCAAACAGAAAGAGGCTTTAATATGGGAGGAGCTCTTTGGACCTTAAAATACAAAGTAGAGTAGAGAGGCAGGGTTCATGGTTTTCAGGTTATAGTTTAAGTACTTTAGGTTAATCCCTATTTGCAATATTTATGTGAGGACAATTTAAATGATGAATAGACATTGTTTGTGTTATCATGTATATAATTTGGTAATGTATGACATAACTGATTATGAATTAATTATCATTTGTCCTTGTAGGAGGGACGTCCTGTATTAACAGCCAGGAACAGTAGCTCCTGAGGACAGTTAACTATAATTTTGTTTTGCTTTTTTTTTTAATTTTGTATATTTTTTCACACCCACATCATTGTCAGTCTGAGCTATGTTGTCTGGTGAAGCTAAAAATAAATCCTGCACCGGGTGAAGCTCCTGCCTTCATGTGTGTGTTTCTTCTACTGCAGGCTAAACACTACATATGATGTCAGAAGTTAAGTCAAGGATGCATCCTAAAAAGCAGCAGAATGAAGATGGTGTGGAGGAAAATGCCACCAGAGGTGCTGAGGAAGAGCCAGGAGTCAGCCTCAATATATTGTATCTGCTTGAACACTTTGGCCAAAATGTTTTAGAGCTTAATGTAGATACAAAGGGAATGAGACAAAATACGAGACAAGGAGGCCATAAAGCAAAATCAGAAGATCAGTGTTCTGTCTCACCAAATCACACAGCTCCAGTTGGATCTAGAAGCCACCAGCACTAGCTGGGAGTGCCAACTGGGGAGCCCAGGTTGCATTTATTGTTGTGGGTGATTTTAATCACTCCAATCCAAAGTCAGGGCTCCCTAAATTCCACCAGCATGGTTCCTGCTACACTCTTCTTCTTCTTTTTCTTTCGGCTGTTCCCGTTAGGGGTCGCCACAGTGAATCATCTGTTTCCACATAACTCTATCCTCGGCATCCTCTACTCTCACCCCAATTAACTTCATGTCCTCTTTTAGCACATCCATATATCTCCTCTTTGGCCTTCCTCTTGACCTCTTGCCTGGCAACTCCATCTCCAACATCCTTCTACCAATAACCACTATCCCTCCTCTGCACATGTCAAAACCATCTCAATCTGGCCTCTCTGACCTTGTCCCCAAAACAGCCAACCTGAGCTGTCCCTCTGATGTGCTCATTCCTATAAATAGGCCGGCTCCTCGCTTGCTCCTGTTCTGTGTATTTTCAGAGTCCCCCTATAGCCCAACACACTAATTTTTAACTAAGATCAAAATCAAATCAAATTTTATTTGTATAGCGCCAAATCACAACAAAAGTCATCTCAGGACACTTTAAAAAGTAAGGTCTAGACCTTACTGTTATCACTATTATTACATAGGGAAAACCCAACAAATCCCCCTTGAGCAAGCACTTGGCGACAGTGGGGAGGAAAAACTCCCTTTAACGGAAGAAACCTCCGACAGACCCCGGCTCTTGGTGGGCGGCCTTCTGCCTCGACCGGTTGGGGTGAGTGGATAGAGGAGAGACAAAAGAAGAAAAGCAACAAGACACAACAATCAAACACTGATCAGGTCGAT
>NW_018127921.1:4781375-4803843 GCF_001952655.1 Monopterus albus | reverse complement strand
CAATGCGGTTTCTGTACTATGATGGACTCTAAATCCTGACTGAAAATCCTCAAACAAATCATTCTTGTGCAAGTGGTCACTTAACTGCTTTGCAACAGCTTTTTAAGGATTTTGGAAATAAATGACACACAAGAGCAGCAACTGCTCGCCTCCCTACATGCCCATCCTGTTGTTTAAGCCAAATTCAGTTTTATGTCAGCATCACATCCCTTCTTTCAGGAATTGTTTGAGATGGCGAGAACATGAACTTCTAGGTTGTACTGACCCTTTCTAAGACATTTAAACAGTTTACACAAAGCTAAAATTATGCCTGTGTCCATGGGTTGCTGATCTCATAGACCTCACCTATCTCCTCCCTGTCTCCCTCCTCAATGCTGCGATCTTAATGAGATCTACTAAGGCTCCAATTCCCTGCCATCTGAACTTCCTGAACTCTACACCTCTCATCTCCACCAGCTCATCACCTAGGCCAGGCTCGCCAGACTCTACCAGCTACCTGCAAACTGCATTTGCTTCTTGACTAGACTGTTTCCTTCATTAAAACCTCTCATTCTGAGTATTGCCTGGGTTTTTACATTCGAGTCCCATTTGTTTTAAGCTCTCTCACCTGTCGGTGAGCAACTGACATATCAGATTTTAAAAAGGCTGTTGTGGAAACAATTTTTATTAGACACTATAGCTAACTGCCAAATAACATGGAAAGCTTTTTCTCATTTGTTTTTACTGTTGAGTGAAAAAACAAGGTTGGTCTGATCTTGTCTGACGGTTAGTTCAGAGCAAGTAATTAGTCCACCCACTGACAAAATAACAGGATGTGTGGTTGCCTAATAAAAGGGGTTCCTGTATATCAATCTGACTTTGTTCTGCTAGCTTTGTTTCAAATTATGTGGGGCAGTGTGAATTTCATCCAAAAACATAAAATAGACTCTCTAACTGTGATTTAGAGAAAAGAAAAACTGCAGATGTGATTTTATGTTTGAGTCTTGCAACACTACACTCCAAGCAATGTTATGTTATCCTGTTCTTTATTATTATTTTTCTGATTTCTTCCATCTGTTTTTTGGCACTTACTTTCTTTAGCATACTTTCAGCTACAAAAGCCATTAAGGTATCAAAATGTTCAACTCTTTAAGGGCGTGTGCTTGTATTGCTTGTAACATTTATACTTTTTAAACTATTTAGCTTTTTTCAGCAAAATTTTGCCCATTCAAATGAGTGGGAAAAATTTTCACATCTTAATATCTTCAGCATATCTTCAGCTAAAAACACAATTTCAACTAATAACTGTTCAGCACCTCTTCCGCTATTCATACCATAAACAGCTTTTTGATATATATTTTTTTTTTACAGTTTTTGCATAATTAAAATTACATTTTATTTTGCATTTCAATAGCCACACTCTAGTATTTCTCAGTGGGTAGGACTACTCTTTCTTTCTCATACACACACAGACACAGACACACAAACACGTACACACACACACCCACACACACACACACACACACAACCATAATTGTTTTACCTACTTTGTGGGGACCAATCGGAAAATGTTCACATCTTAATAAGTTCAGTATACTTTCAGCTACAAAAGCCATTCTGGTATCAAAATGTTCAGCCTTTTCAGGACATTATGGCATGTATTCAACTTTTTTACAACTGTCATACTATTTAAAGTAATCATCATTTATTATGAAAATTTTGCCCCATACAAATGAATGGGAAAATTCAACTTCAGCATACTTTCAGGCATCAAAATGTTCAGCTCTTCAGGGACATTCATGCCTTTATTCATATTTTTTCTAAACTTAATACTTTAGAAATATTTAGCTTTATTTTGGAAATCTTGCCCCATTCAAATGAATGGGGAAATTCTACTTCAGCATACTTTCAGCTATTTCAGGTATCAAAATGTTCAGCTCTTCAAGGACATTTATGTTTGTCTTGAGGATTTTTGTAAACCTTATACCTTTTGAAATATATACCTTTATTTTGAAAGTTTTCCCTGATTCAAATGAATGGGAAAAATTCTACTTCAGCATACTTTCAGCTATTTCAGGTATCAAATGTTCAGCTCTTCAAGAACATTCATGCTTCTCTTCAGGATTTTTGTAAACCTTACACCTTTGAAATATTTAGCTTTATTTTGAAAGTTTTGCCACATTCAAATGAATGGGAAAATTCTATCAGGTAGCAAAATGTTCAGCTCTTCAAGGACATTCATCCTTGTCTTAAGGATTGTTGTAAACCTTATACCTTTGAAATATTTAGCTTTATTTTGAAAGTTTTGCCACATTCAAATGAATGTAAAAATTCTACTTCATCATACTTTCAGGGGTATTTCAGATATCAGAATATTCAGCTCCTGCATCATACTTTCAGGGGTATTTCAGGTATCAAAATATTATACTTAATAATTTTTAGACTATTTAGATTTATTCTGAAAAATCTTGCTCCATTCAAATGAATGGAAATATTCTACTTCAGCATTCTTTCAGGTATTTCACATATCAAAATGTTTAGCTCTTCAACAACCTTCCTGCTTGTATTTATTGCATCTCATCTTCAGATTATTCAACAAAGAACTTCAGCCATTTCTTAACTATTTTTAACAAATAAATTCAGCAATTTCTACTCATCCTTCAGCTGTTTCAGCAATTGATTTCAGGCATTTTCAGGGCGATCCGTCAGTATCACAGCATCCACATGCATTTTCGACAGGAAATGCATTTTTCCAGTTGCCATGGCAACCCTTCTTCACTCACACACACACACACACACACACACACACACAGAGTAAAGCCTGCACACTGATCATTAGACTCTACTGATCTTTCTCCTCTGTCTTCTGCTCCCATCACTCATCCTTAAAGATCCAAGCAAATTGGACCCCTCCCTCCATCATGCCCTTCCTGTCTACCTCTCTCTCCATCCTTTCTTCAGCCCCCCATAATGGTCCTCATCTCCTACATCCCAGTTCCCATCTTGTCCACATTGTTATTTTTTACACATCTTTTTCTCACATTCTTTTAAAGTATCTTTATTTTAATTTACCCATCACTTCCTCATTTTCTGCCACTAGTAATGCATCTAGTGACGTCTCTTCATTCTCTGCCTCTCCCTGTAGCTCATCTATCCATCCATTCATGTGCTCTATCATTCCCCTTTCCACCCCTCTGCCAATACATCTCCTCCAATAATTACCCAGTTGGAGGTTTTATTTGGAAAGAGAGGAGGAGCAGTCTGGTGTGGCAAAGCCTCTGGTTGTCAGTATCCTGAAACAGCTGCTGTGCTGGCAAAAAAACAGATTTTCACAAGGAGACAAGTTATCTAAAGTGATTACTTTGACTTTTAATATAACGTATTAGGCTGGTAAATCAGAAATGCAGACAAGATTAATGCCAAGGTTTACAATTGCCTGAAGCAGTCAGCCTCAATCTGCTCTGGAAATTAACAGAAGGAATTCAGCCGCAGCAACTGGGTGAGACAAACAAAACAACAAAAAAGGCACTAAGGTAACTTGTTGCCTTGGTGATTACCATAGTGATAGCAAAGTCACAGGAGGAGCAGCCACTCTAGTTTTGGGGAGGAAGACGTGTGGTACAAATGTGTGTGTTTGTGTGGAGTCTAATGCACTTGGTATGGTTTGGATTACAGGTGGAACAGCAAAAGTGTAAAAAAAAAAAGATTAAATAATGTGTGTGCCTGCTCTGATGTAAGCTGCAAACACTAGTGTATACAGTTGCAAACTAACTCACTACTACCATGGCCAGGGAGCACATTATTAGCTAACTACATCTACAGTTCATTCACTGTATGGAAACTGGCGCTGGATGCCACCTTATTATTATTTAGTCTAACATTAGCAGCTGCTGTATTTGAAGAATCTATCTGAGACAGTATGAGGTTCCTCAAACACACTGGTTAGTCCTCATCTTAAAGGCCTTTTCTCTTGTAATATAAAATTGAAACATGGAATCTGAAAATGCATTCCTTAATCTCTGCCTTGTTTGACCAAGTGTGTAAACTAAGCAGCCAAACAAGAGTGTCAGAAATATCATTCTTCCAAAATTAACCTATTTCAAACTTTTTTAACAAATAAAAAACTGAATAATTGGGCGTGCAAAATTATTCAGCCCCTTTACTTTCAGTGCAGCAAACTCTCTCCAGAAGTTCAGTGAGGATCTCTGAATGATCCAATGTTGACCTAAATGACTAATGATGATAAATAGAATCCACCTGTGTGTAATCAAGTCTCCGTATAAATGCACCTGCACTGTGATAGTCTCAGAGGTCTGTTTAAAGCGCAGAGAGCATCATGAAGAACAAGGAACACACCAGGCAGGTCCGAGATACTGTTGTGGAGAAGTTTAAAGCCGGATTTGGATACAAAAAGATTTCCCAAGCTTTAAACATCCCAAGGAGCACTGTGCAAGCGATAATATTGAAATGGAAGGAGTATCAGACCACTGCAAATCTACCAAGACCTGGCCGTCCCTCTAAACTTTCAGCTCATACAAGGAGAAGACTGATCAGAGATGCAGCCAAGAGGCCCATGATCACTCTGGATGAACTGCAGCGATCTACAGCTGAGGTGGGAGACTCTGTCCATAGGACAACAATCAGTCGTATACTGCACAAATCTGGCCTTTATGGAAGAGTGGCAAGAAGAAAGCCATTTCTTAAAGATATCCATAAAAAGTGTCGTTTAAAGTTTGCCACAAGCCACCTGGGAGACACACCAAACATGTGGAAGAAGGTGCTCTGGTCAGATGAAACCAAAATCGAACTTTTTGGCAACAATGCAAAACGTTATGTTTGGCGTAAAAGCAACACAGCTCATCACCCTGAACACACCATCCCCACTGTCAAACATGGTGGTGGCAGCATCGTGGTTTGGGCCTGCTTTTCTTCAGCAGGGACAGGGAAGATGGTTAAAATTGATGGGAAGATGGATGGAGCCAAATACAGGACCATTCTGGAAGGAAACCTGATGGAGTCTGCAAAAGACCTGAGACTGGGACGGAGATTTGTCTTCCAACAAGACAATGATCCAAAACATAAAGCAAAATCTACAATGGAATGGTTCACAACTAAACATATCCAGGTGTTAGAATGGTCAAGTCAAAGTCCAGACCTGAATCCAATCGAGAATCTGTGGAAAGAACTGACAACTGCTGTTCACAAACGCTCTCCATCCAACCTCACTGAGCTCGAGCTGTTTTGCAAGGAGGAATGGGCAAATATTTCAGTCTCTCGATGTGCAAAACTGATAGAGACATACCCCAAGTGACTTACAGCTGTAATCGCAGCAAAAGGTGGCGCTACAAAGTATTAACTTAAGGGGGCTGAATAATTTTGCACGCCCAATTTTTCAGTTTTTTATTTGTTAAAAAAGTTTGAAATATCCAATAAATTTTGTTCCACTTCATGATTGTGTCCCACTTGTTGTTGATTCTTCACAAAAAATTACAGTTTTATATCTTTATGTTTGAAGCCTGAAATGTGGCCAAAGGTCGCAAAGTTCAAGGGGGCCGAATACTTTCGCAAGGCACTGTATATGCTGCAATACAAGAACAATGCTGTTGCTTTATTTCCATGTCTTCTACATAGATTATCTACCAATAAATATGATCAATTTGTCTGCGATCGATCTACTGTAGGTACGGATAAAACCTACAAGCGACTGTAAGAAGGAAAGAAAGAAAAATAAAAGTGTAAAGTATTTCAAGTCTTAAGTTGGCCATGCATGGTTTTCCAGAGTAAACTGTGTATGTGCTTGACAAAGCAACAGTCACTCACTCAAAAATACACACACATACTATAAATAATCAAACCCTTAACACACTGACACAGACATACATTTTCCCTCTATCCTTCTCAGTAACATCCAGCAATACATACAGTACATTTTGTGAATACTTGCATCCACACACTTGTTAAGCCTTGCGTTTTCCACCCCCTGTTGAGCCCAGCCTAGACAGATCCAGCTCAGGCCTATCTGTCTCAGGATTCAGCTACAGACAGCTACAGAGCACATCCTGATAAGCTTTCATTGATTGGCTTCACACTGGCTGAAAGGCTAAACACATTGTCGCCTCTTTCTCTACACACCAACCTACTCTCTGGGGTAAGAGAAGAGAGGGAGAAGAGGAAGGGAGAGATGAAGGGAGAGGGATGATGGAAAAGAAACAAAATACACAATGACAAAAGTGAACAAATCAAGAATAAGGGGAAGGCAGAATTTTTTAGGCATATATGGCTGCTGGAAAGACAGAAAGGGAAAGAAAGGAACAGGGGTGCAAATCTGCAGGTAGAAGTATATTCAAAATGAGCTGAGATTAAGGTGATAAACATTTTAGTGCTGCAGAAGCAGACAGACAGAAAGAAAAGGGAACAAACAGGTTGATGGACAGCTAATCAGAACCCACCTGGCAGGCAGACAGTCAAAGAATAGAAGCTGGAAAAGCTATTTAACAGAGAGAGCGAGTCAAATTAAACTCACATGTCAAGACTCATTAATAACACAGTTAAACCTTTGGATAATTAATTATGCATATTTTGTCCAAATACAAAATCTTTGTAAAATTGGTAAAGTATTTATGGTTTTTTTTATGTGAAGTTTTGGATATATTTTATGGCTCCATAAATAACCTGTCACTTCTTTCACCAATAGATTGTTAATGTGGGCAATATCACAGTGAATAAAAGGTTCTGAGCATTAATTAACATATTCAACAGGGAACAGGGAAATCAGATAAGACTGATAACACTACAAAGTTAAAAGAAGCACTAGCACCTGAGAGACACTGGTCAGAAACCTGGACAAGGCATTACAATGCCACTATAGGTACTGTATAATTCCTAATAGTATAATTCTTAAACCACCATACTATTACTGGCATACACTGAAAACACATTAACAACCTGGATACTAGTGTGTAACTGTTAGGGTGCAGTCACTGTTTTCTGTCCTGACTGTAACATTCACTTCACTTACAGTAAGACACCTCAACCATATTTCCCCATTGTGTTAGTTTACAGTCAATAATTCAGGTTGCTGTAGCTTCCAGGGAACAAGTGTTCAAAGGCAGTAAATGTGTGCGAGTTTGTGTGTGTGTGTGATAAAAAGAATCAATCAGAAAGGAAACGTAGCTGTGCCCTTAAGTCAGAACAAAAACAGCAGGGTACTGTAAGATTTGATTCTTATGATCTCTAGTTACTTATAAGCTTTAGTTACTTTTCACAGCTTTAGTTCCCTTTAGTTACCTTTCATAACTTTATTTTCCCTGTTTATACATATTACAGCTGTATTGATGATTGTCCAGAACTACCGAGCTTTGGTTATTCTTAATGCATTTATTTTTCTTGCTTATGTATCTTACAATTGTATTGATGAGAAAGAATCAAGTGATACTGAGGTAGAAGCTGTCTGCTGTAACTTCTGTTTAGAGACAGGATGTCTGCATCTCCTTGCAACCAGACAGCCTATTTACATTTTAACAAAACCCTGCTAGCCCGTTTCAGACCCACACCTAGACCCACATAGCATACCCCAAGTTCTGCCTCACCAGAGGGTGTCTTACACAGCCAGGGGGGCTACAACCTGAGATGACCACTTGGCCAGTTTAGCATACTTATTAGCATCACACACACGGGGGCCTGCAACCCAGACAACCCATTGTTCTGTGTGCTTGATTAAGACCAAGCTGCCACCTGAGAAACCCCCCCCCACACACACACACACACACACACACACACCTACCTAGACTTTACCACATTCTAACAAGGGGGAGCTCTGGTTCACACCAAATGGACAATAGGATCAAAAAGCTGTTGAATGTTGTACCTCTGTCCAGGGCGGAGCAGCCCAAGAAGAAAAATGCATTATAAAACATGATTCAGGATTCAGAAGCCAGTTTTCCTGCGGGAGCTCTGTCTCTCTGAATCCAGCGCTGTAAGACTTTCCTGTGATCAGACTTTCAGTAAACTTTCTGTAGATTTTAAACAGTCCTGTCCTGTCTTCACTTCTCATGCTTCCAACAAAAGAATTGGATTAATTTCTAACAGTACCTTTGGATCACCTCTGTTCCTTGCCTTGCCTCCTGTTAGGTTATTTCTTAGTTAGATAGATATTCAGAGATTTGTTGTCTAGAAATGTTTAGTGAAGACAGGATGTCTAGCTCAGGCTGTTAACTGCTCAGTTTAATTTCATGTGCCTGCAGTGCAGACTGCATGTAGGCCAAGGTTGCAGGCAAAGAGTTGTTAGTATTAACTGTAATGCTAATCTTAATATTTGTCTTAATGTGTAATGTCATGTCAAATTGTTCTAGATACACACCACAAAAACAACAGCCACACACCTTGACTTTTCCTCATGTTTTGGCTAACGTTATAGTCAGCTGCAAGCTGGCATATCAGGTGACGTCACGGTTTGACGCCCCTGCATAGTATGAGGTTGGTGGTGGGAGAGATCTGGACGTGTAATGTTAATTTTACCTGTGATCCTCTGAATAAACCAGTACGGTTATTTTTTATAAAATCTAAAGCGGTCTACTTCGTCTTATTGTGAGTTCCTGGTTTAAAAGAGCCGGAAGAGGCTTCGTAAAGAAACAGAAGCTTATACTCCCCTCCTCATAAGACTTCCTCTCTCTTCCTCTACCCTTTTGCTCTCCCTGTTCTCGTTTTCGCTCTTAGATGCACACACACACTTTCTTCTTGTGTTTTCCTGGCACGCAGCATCTCTTAAAGGAAAGGCTAACATGCCAAAGGAAGAAAAAGGAAAAAAAATCCCAAACCACTGTTGATAGTGTTAGGTAGTGGTAGGCTGTTAAATGCTCAGTTCATTGTCATGAGTTCTGCAGGCTGCATCTAGGCCAAGATCACTAGATTGAAGAGTCTGCTGGCAGGATGAATATTGCTAGTAGCATGCTATGTTCAGCCGTAATCTTAATCATAATATCTTCCGAGGCTTACTGTTCGGACATGTCCCTGAATGTCCTGTATGTTTTTAGATACACACCACTAATCAACAGCCACACAATTTAATTTTCTCCATGTTTTGACTACTGCTCTGGTCAGCTGTAAAGCTGGCATATCAGGTGACGTCACGGTTTGACGTTGCCTGTGTAGGATGGGGCTAGCCCAACGAAGTGATTAAATTGTATAGGCTATTAGGTTCGGGGGCTTTCATCTTCCGGGCTGCCTGCGTGCAGTACTGGAGGTGGAAGATGCCTGGACGTGTGATGTTGATTTTGCCTGTGATCCTTTGAATAAACCAGCACGGTTATATTTTTTTATATATCCAAGTGGTCTGCGTCATCTGTCAGAGTTCCTGGTTGAAAGAACTGGGTAATATCTTACAATAGTACTGGCAGACTCGGGTTTCACTGCAAAACAGTACTCTGCTTTACTGTGTAGCAGTTTGTGTAGCAGTAGTGGTTGGAGGGTTACACTGCTCAGTTGTTCCTCTTTTGGTTCCAGCACAGCGCATATGATATTAACAGTTCTGTATTCATTGTAAAGCTGGATTTCTATTGCACTGCTTTCCCATATTACTTTTATTTATTGTCACTACAGTCACACAGTTTTGTCACTCAAATAATCCTCTTCAATCTTTTCACATACGTTTTGTCAGGTTATATCTGAACATTACCTCAAGGCTTTTCAGATTGCAAGTGTTGGAGGGGGAAAAACAACTACATAGCATTTCCCATTATTCCTTGCAGTGCCTCTGCAGCACTATAATGTATTGTACTGTCATTTAGGCAGTGTCATGCATCAACGGGACTGAAGTAATGCTCAACCTCAATTTGGATAAGTGGTTTTTAATCCACTAAAATAAAAATGCATCATAAAACTCAGTATTTTGATCTTTCCTTTGACTGGGCCACACTTCTGCCTCTTCTGTCTGTGTAATTATTAAGGAAGTGATTGAGATGCTCATCTCTCTTTGCAAGGTCATTCAAGGCAATATCACTGTCCTCTACCTTGAATGTCACAATTTATAGACATGATAATGTTTATAGACATCTGCTGTCATCATTACACATGTGATGGTGCACTGATAATGCTAATGACAGGGGCTTTTATTGGTCAGACTGAGTGGCTATCAATGTTACTAGAAGTGCCCAGCTTGAAATGCTATTTTTATTCACTAGGATATATTAGCCTTAGTTAAAATCAGTGGTGTAATTTAATAAGGGCAGTCTTATAAAAAATTATTAGATTAGATTTTGCACTGAGCACATATACATTCACATATATGCATCACTTCTCTGGAAAAAAAAACATTACATAACATTTGCAGCTTTCCAGGCTAACCTCCTATTTATTGTATGTTTGTAATAAACAAGATATGACAGGTTCATTCGTTAAGCTAAGCTTAACATCAGCCACAGATTCATATTTGGGGGGCACACAACACAGGGCCTCAAAATACTGTAATTCTGACAGACCACAAGATAATTAAAAAGATATGAAAGGACTGAAAAACATCTAGAACACAGCTATGATAATTCTGCCTAACCTTTCTAAACGCGTTTGTTTTTTCCTGGTGAAATACTCGGTACTCATATAAAACAATATACTAAGGAATATTCACACTTATGTCTGCTCTTCAATCCTATATGTAATTGTCACAACTGCTTTAGTTTTACGTGTCACAAACCAAAAATAACTCAGGAATCATTGCTTCAGCTAAATAGACACTGTATTAGTTACCATATAGTAGAGCTATACTGATCTATCTTGCATTACATACTGTGGAGGTACACTGTAAGTCCCATTAATATTGGCAGAGTTTTCAGTGGTCAGTGGACCATAAGAAGATAGTAAGCTTTTAAATTGTCTAGTACAAGAGTTTAATATCTACAATTTTGAGAGCATGCATGTAAAAACTGGATGTTCCTTCCTCATTGCTTCCAGGCTTGTGTCTCACACAACTGTCACATGCACACACCCACAAGGACACATGCACACTCCCCTAGCACAAATGTCAGCCAATATTTCACATTCTCTTCTCCAAAATGTCAGTGTCTTAGACAAAGCTTGTCTGTCTTCCTGCCTTGTTGGCTGTCCGCCTGCCTGCATCCCACCTGTCACCGTCTGACAAGTCACATGTTCAGGGTCACAGGACAAATTCACAGGCTGAATATTCCTAAGGTGTGTTATGTGTTATGTTTTTGTTGCTGTCAATGTTGCTGTTAATACTGCCTATTTTGTTATATTATATAGCCTTATGCTGGTTACTGTTTTGCACATTGAGAGCCGATGTACCTGAGTCAAATTCCTCGTGTGTCCATCACACCTGGCCAGTAAAGCTGATTCTGATTCTGATTCTGATTCTGAAAGGTTAGGCTGGATGAACTCTGGCAACAAAGCAAAATATAATGAATGCATGAAATATCTCACCAGTAGTTGCTATTTTTATGATACTCACTGATGTTGTGATAGGAGTCACAGTGGGAAAGAGAGATGTAGCGAAGTAGGGGAGTAACAAGAGTTTTCACTTTTAAGACATGTCTGAGTCAGACTGAAGGAGTTAACCAAGGTGAAATTAAGCTGCACACCTGATTTTCTGCATTCCCATGCCAGCCCTGTTTGGATACCATTTTCACTGCTCTGCCAATCAACATTAAGCCTTTAATTGGATCAGAAGTGCAGTGTTGCATTACTACAAACACTGTTGTAACAAGAGACATTTTGACCTGTCAGATACAATTACTAATACCAATTTGGGCTAAATTCCATTTATGTGTGCATGCTGAAACATGCACTACAGTTTTATGTTGGAGGTTGTGTTTGTCATACAGTATGTGCTATGTCTCCCACATGCTTTTTGTATTGGTTTAGCTAGTAAACCTTCTTCAGTGAGACAGACAACAAATGCATATTAAGTGATGTTTTGTCAGCTGTTTCTTGTTTAAACAGTATAAGATAAGATTTTTTGTTTGTTATTTTAAAAATTACAATATGTTCTATAACACTATACTTGTTGAAAGTCATAAACAACTGTCTAATTGGCTGCATGATTGATTTTTTTGCTCAGATCATGATGAATAGATTTTATAGGACTGGATGAATCATAATTGTTATGACAGAGAAGAAATCTTTCTATTCTTCTTCTTTTTCTCCTCTTAAGTCTGTGGTTCTCCTTCAATCTGTGCATCCTTTGTTGAAGTGTATGCTGCATTGTCTCATCCTGACTGGGACACTTCATTTCAAATACATCTCTGTTTGACTTAAATTTTGGAGAGAGATGCATGACCTGCATCTGCCTGAAGACATGGTTTAGTCCAGACAGGGATTTTTTTTAGGTTTTTGTTTTCTGTGCCTGTGTCTTGTTACTCACTTCTTGCTCTATATATTTCTTTCTTTACAGATATTTCGTATCCTACTATGATGTTTTTAAAATATTTCTGCTCTTACAGGTAGTAGGAAAGATGGAAAGTAGAAAGCATCCCCTCGTTTCAGTGCCAGACAGAAATGGCCATTTTAGTCTAGTGAGAATGTGCCAGGGTCAGTGTCTGATAAATACATAATATTTTCAGTTTACAGCAGACAGTGCACAGCTATTTCAGGAAAACAAAAGGCACATTAGAAATTGTTAAATTCAGTTTAATAAGTACAGACGACAGAGATGAGACTAAGTAGAATCTTTGAATTGCTTTTAAAAGGTTTCTGAAAATCAAAATGCATCTGTTATGCAGTATAATGATTAATGGAAAATTTTATAATGTTCTCTGGACCCCGCAACAGCCTCCTTAGCTTCTCTCCTCATTGGCATCTAACTGTGACATCAGTGTGTATTTGACATCTCATCAGTCTATGTAGAATATATGGAAACTCTTTATCCAAAGTAATCATTGCATCATAGCATTGCAACCTGCCTATGTTTTTTTTTGCATTTCTTTTTAGCTCCATTTTGAAAAACTCAAAACTGCTCAGCCGCTACACATGCTCCATCTCTGTCTAATTCTCTGGTTCCCTTCCACAGCAACCTTTTAACTAACTGGATGAACAAAGTAGTTTAATCCACAGAGACACACATGCCACCAGCACCCACTCACCAACCCACTGTCACCACAAAAAGCACTTCAAAGCATCGCCTTGCACATTCACACCCATACATTAGTCTAATCTCCTGTTCATACCTGCCAATGAATCACCCAAAATGGATGACGGAATGAGGGACTTTATTTCCTCAATGGCAAGCCAATAAAAGCCACTTATTAGCAACACACACACAGCAACTCACTAAGTCCAACGGTTATTCATTTTTAATGACACAGACAGTTTGACCTATTATGGGCTCTGTGTGTTTGTGGTGTTTTGTAGAGGTTTGAAGACACACACTTGAATGTGTAGTCGTACAAAGCATGTGTCTGTTGTCTGTGTGTGGTTTGTAAAAGGCATGCTAAAATGAATCGTTTCCTACCAGCTTACACTAAACACTTGTTGTAATCTCTGAATTATCATGTTTTCAATAGCCAACCAAATTTATTTCTCAAACGATCTAACAACACTAACAGAGAGAAAGAGAGAGAGATCTAATATCAAACAGCCATTTACAGACACATTTCTGTCAAATCTGAAGCAAGTATTTCCTTGTTAATTGCCACCAGGAGATAGACAAATGGATGGAGACAGATAGGGAGGCAACAGTGAGCATGTGTAGTCATGTGATTGGATGTGAACATTGATTCACAATTGCAGATAACACAGAGAGAAGAAAGAAGACAAAGGCCGAGAGAAAGAAAGAGTTTATTGTCAGCCATTTTGATGGGGACATAGATATCGGAGGGAGTGGTGGATGACAAAGGAACAAGAGGAATGATGCAAAAAAGAGTGTTCATTGTAATCCATTGATGTGGATGTGAATATGGATAATACAAGTTTTAACACTTACACAGCTTTATCATGCAGTATGCCTGTAATTCTCTTGTTGTCTAAGTTTTCCTCAGCTTTTATTTTCAAACATTTTTAGCAGAGGAAGTTTGTTTTAACATTATAATTCTCTGGATAAAGCACCCAGGGGTGGGACACACTGCATGGGACACACTTGAGCATATACTGTAGTATAGCAGGAGAGAGAGGAAGATGTGTGATGATGGTCAAAGACAAAGGGCTGCAGTACAATGCAGACATAGGCTTCCCTCTGTCACAGAGTGCTCATTGTATAGTTGTGTATCAAGGGGGTTTAAAGTCTTTATCCTCTGCAGGACCTTTAAACATCAAGACCAAATTTCATATTTCAAGGCAATCCAGCCAATAATTGTCAAAAATTTACTTAAAACTGGCATTGCCACTACTAAGAAACAAGACATCAATGAAAATAGGGAAAAAGATGAAGAACCCAGAAAAAATATTGATAAAACAATAAGTTTTTGTGTATTGCATCTGTGAGGCTGACCTCTGCAGTGGCTCCAAACACACTGGCTGATGGAGACCAGAGCCTGAAAGTGAATCAGGATCAGATGTTATCTTATTAACAGACAAGACAAATATCACTTATTTCCAGCCCTTATATATATGCAACATGTCCAGCATGATGTGGTTTACTGGCAGCAACCAATGTAATCTTCCAGTATAAGAGTCTTTTATCTTAGTGACTACTAGCAATCCCATGCTACCACACATGTACTGTAATTATTAGGCTGTGCCATTTAAGAACACAGACTGATATGCATATCATTGTATGATTGTAGCTGTTTCGTTAAGGTGGCAAAAAAAAGAAGATGAAGTGGTCATTTTTACAGCCACATGGGAAAACTGGAACAATAGTTGCTGTGTGTATGTGTGTGGTTGTGTTGCTTGGGTGGTGTGATGCTGTGTGGGAGTGATCCAAATGGATTGGTTGGCTTTATGTCACAACATCGACACAGACGTCTGTGTGACAAACTCACCCACCTACACACACAAGCACATGCAGATATTCAGATTACTGCCTGTGTGAATGCTTTGCAAACAAAACTGAGCTAAAGAGAGAAAATTACAAAATTCTGTGAATCAAAGTTGGTCGTGTGCACTCTGTGGTACACACATCACACACATATATTAAAAATAGGAAGGAAGTGAGGAAAGTTGGAGCATTCAGTTCAGGCCTGGCATACAACAACAGTTTCTCTTTAGCGGACTGCCTTGTGTCCTTTGTGTACGTCAGAGGGAACAGATGAATGGAAGAGGTGCGACCAATGTCAATGTGGGTGGCGTTTGACACACCACAGCCTCGCTCTCTGTCTCTCTGCGCAGCACGCCTCATTTCCCTCTCCCTCTTTTATTCTGTGTCTGCATCTCCAGCTTTAAAAGCTTTATTTCTTGACTTCAGCTTGTTCTTTTATCCATTTGTTGTTTTTTTTAAGTCTTTGTCCCTATTGTTCTTGTTCCCTTTTACAGAAAGCTCAACGGCCACATGGGTTCAATCAGGATTTTTTCCTCCCTCTGGGCTAAAAAAAACAGCCAGTCTACAGTCTACTCTAGCAGTCACTAGTCATCCAGAGAAATGTTTGGAGCATACAAGCACTATCAACAGACACACACAAAGACTTTGCTGGGGGCATTGCTTTTGTAGCTCCTAAAGGGATGAATAATTCTCTAAAAATATCTGTATAACTAACTGTTGGAGAGTAAGTCAAATCAATAAAAAAATGGAGGCGTCGGGACAGAAGGAAAGTGACCTCCATTTATATAAACATCTGACATTATACACCCACTATATAAACTGCGCATGCACCAGACAGTTTTATTCTAACAAGTCATCCAATCTAAAGGACCACATAGACCATCTTGTCGCCACACCTCCAATAGCACCCAGAGGAGCATCTCCTGACATAGTGTCTCATGGCAGCAGGCATGTCAAACCTTTATCATCATGGGTACAATAATAAACAAGGTTAGAGAATAGTCATGGTTTGGTTAAATTTAGGCACAAAAACAACATGTTAAATTGGAGGAAAGTTCATGGTTTGAGTTAAACTAAGTACTTGATTAAAAGTAGGGTTGGGTATTCTTTTCAGAAGCATTTTTTGTTACATATCTTAAAAATAATTGTGGCAGCAGTAGGGCTGAAAAAGCCTGACCAATAATTTTACTTGGTCTGAGCAAGACCATTGGATGGCCTACCTGCCTGTCAACCTACTTCCTATTTGTGCACACTCTGCTCTAGCACTCACTGCACAAGCCAAGAGTCTCCCACAAGGCCAGGCAGGCAGATGTGTTACCGTTGTTTTACAGCTAAAGCTAGTGAGCTATGGCAGAGAAAGTACCCACAGCAGCTTTTGTTCACAAATAGAAAGTGTTGTTACAGACCAGGCCTTTCCCTTTAAGAGATATAGGTAATATTGTTTTTGTTGCTAGAAGTTATGACCTGCATGTAGTGTGAACAGTATGAAAGTGAGAAGACTGCTGCATGGAACAGACTCCTTTTACATGCAGCCAAACATTAGTCAGCTCTAAGTGTATAGATAGGATTGTAATGCAGTTAACTGGGCACCAAAGGCCACAGGCAGTGTGTGTGTTACCAAGACAGAATAATGCCTGTCTTTTGAATGGAGTTAGCTGGCCTCCCTCTTTACTCCTCCCTGCTAGAAAAGCCTATAATTCTAAGGCTAGTTACCGGCTACGAGCCAAGGCTAAAGCAGTTTAGCTACGAACCAGAGGTCCTCGACTATGGCTGCAGATCTGAGCGGGTAACATTGTATTCAAAAAAGTTACAAATAAAAAGAAGTTGGATGCTGTAAGAAGTAAAACCAGGATTAATATTGGTGTGACCTTTGAACTATGGTGACAGTTAAGAAAAACAGGCTGAAAAGTGATGCCATAGTGGCCGTATTTTTGCTGGACAGGTAATTATTGGTTTTGTTTTGTTTAGGGGGCATTTGTTGTTTTCCTGAAATCTGTAAGTAGTAGTCAGGCAGTGTGCACTGCAGTGCGTGCTGTGTTTTGCTGGAGTGGCTTTGGAGATATTGTAATTCGGAATGAAAGGGAAGGATTTCTTCAGTTGGTTACTTTCAAAATCTAGCTTCTTCTTGGTGTTTTTTTAGGACTGCCAACCCTCAGGGACGTTCATCATTATGGTTACAATGATAAAGACAGCAAACATTATGGAACAGTCATGGTTAAATGAAACACTGATGTCTGTTGGTTTGTAATGGGAAATAAACAGCGATTTCCTGTGTCAGAATCTAATGTTTATCACTCCGACCTCCTCCCTAAGCTGAATTCTCACTCTTTATACTGTGTTACCTTTGTTCCCACAAATTACTAACTAAAAATAAAAGCACTATCTGGACACCCACTGTTTGTTGTCTGATTTTAGATTGTCCCAGTTTTTGAAAAGCTATTCATGTTTGCATGTGCATATTAAATATAACTTCAGATAGCATGTGCTTGTAGCAGGAGGGAATGAGAGAGAGATACTGTAGGCTAATTCAACTTAATCAAATTAAAAGTCACTAGCCCCCCATTTCAGAGCTGTCTTCATCACACTTATAGTATAGCATTCGTGAGGTGGAGGTGGAGGTGGTGGTGGTGGTGGTGTGCGTGTGTGTCACAAAACAGTGTAACAGCAGCATGTGTGTGTGCATGGATTTGAAGTGAGCTCTCAGCCCAGGTGTAATTATATGCTGATGTGTTCAATCCACCTGCATTTATGAGGAACCTGCCATGTTCATATTATTGTCATTGCCATAGTAACTAAAAGGTCTCTTTTTGAATATTATTCTTTTGAAGCTTTCCTGCATCCAAAACCAACATCATCAGATTGGCTTAAAGACCAGTAACAAAGCAACTGTGTGTGTGGTTGTGCCGGCATATCTGCATGTGAGCATGTAAATTCCTCTCCAGTATTCCCACTCACAGCATGAGTAGGGTTGAGAGAGAGAGGAACAGAGAGGGGGAAGAATGACAGAAAAAGGGGAGAGTGTGCAGGAGTACAGGCTGTTGCTAGGTGGAGCAGGACTCATGCTAGAGATCTTTGTAACTACAGTACATTTGCAAACATGCACAAAGATAGACACCTACAAACAGGCAAACACATATTCATTAACATATGCTTAGTATTAATTCTGCAACAGCATCCCCCACATAAGCAAGGTAACACTCAAACACTTTGACCCAATTTCAATGGTGAGGTTGCAGCCCACACAGAGCGAAGAAGACACAGGGAGGCAGAAAGCAAGGTCAGGTTTGAGTAAAAACAAGAGAAGTCAAAGATAAGAGTAACAGAGAGAGCTGATTAAAAACAAACAGTATTAAGAACAGATGGTGAGAAAAGGTGAAGTAGATATGAGTGAGGCAATGGAAAATGGAGAAAGACAGATGGGAGATGTGGGGAGAGGAGAAAATGAAAGACAGAAAGTCATATAGACAGAAGGAAGGAACACAGACAAATGAAATGTAGAGAGGGATGATGACAACTAACAGAGGGCAAGGTCAGGAAGGAAGACTGGAGAACAGTGAGACGAGTAGTAACAAAAGATGAAGACAGAAATAAAATCAGAAGAGGAGGTGAACAAGCCATAAAAGAAGCTACTGTTTGCAGGATGGCTGAGAGCTCATTTAACTCACAAGGCAGGGTTCAATGCAGAAACTGCTTTGAGTCTATTATTGTCATTGAGGCAGAAGAAAAACAGTTGGCTTTATCTCAAATTAAATATATTGAACATGTTTTTCTGTTTTCCACTCCTATTAATCACCTCATAACCCCACAAAATGAATCGTGTAACCCCTTGTGGGGTCACTACCCCCAGGTTGGGAACCACTTTACTACCATATGTTAACAGGGTACAACTTGTAGGTAATATGACTATATAAAGTCTATCAGAAGCTAAGAAATGTTCAGTAACTAACACAGCCTTTTATCATTTGTTACTTCTTCCATTGTTTATGCAGATGGTTATGTGGCATCACAGTTTGCATATGCAGTGAAACAGTAATGCTGAAAAACACTTCTCTCGTCACTGTTATTACTGTATAAATGTTTGTCACAGCAAAGACTTATAATCTATCTTCATTCTCAGTCACTCAGCCTGAGCTACTCCAGCTCCTCAGTTTTGGCCTGCGACACCTTCGTACTGTAAAAACTGTGTGACTTATGAGTGCACAAGTATGGCTACATTCAGATACAGTATGTGGCTTAAAATGTATTTTTTAAATTTCTGCAGTTCATAATCACCTCTGCTTTTGGAAGTAAGTGGAGCTTCGTAGACACAGTAGCTCCACATTTTCTTTGGCTTCAATAACAACCAGTTTTCAGAGTTTTTGGTGGGATTTCTGGTTATTAAAATATGTAAGTTAACAGTACATTTCCAGTTAACAGTGAGCATGACCTTTTGTGAACTAACAAATAATATGTTTGTCCCACATAATTGTCTATTGACTGTCTGATTTATTAGTGCGACATCATTGAACCATGTTTATTGATATGGTTGTAATCTGAGGCATGTTAGAAGCAAGCAAGTTTTGTATTTGAAGTCATTCTTGTTTTAAGTGTGTTAAAAGATACATTATTTGAATAGAGGTGGAAGGAAAGAAGAGACAAAGAGGCAGAGATGCATCTGGACAACAAACAGACTGACAGGTGTAATAGCAATTTTCGGTTTGTTCACTTATACTTTAAACTGTAGTCTGTTAATGACTGTGGTGAACTGTGACACACTGAATGTCTGAACTTCTTCTGCTTTCTGCATAACAACAGATGTAGTGTAAATAGTCCTTAAAGTATCAATTCCCTCCGTCAGAGTACCTCTCTGTACCTTGGGAGGACAAGGACCTTTACCCAATGAGAAACACATGTGCATAACTGTTATCAGTGCAGATTCCTTTTCTCTGATGCTTGTCCTATTACATAGGACAAAGACCTCTTCCTCCTATCTCTGAGTCATCACACACCATCTGCCACATATGTCTCAATACATGATCACAGAGTACACGTGAACCCAGTAAAGCTCAGGCTGACACTCATGTTGTGCATAAACACATGCACATGTACATGCATGTGGATATGCATAAAAGGCCTCACAAGCATACAAACAGTACTTGCATAGGTGCAAATTGGTTTCCTTTAATGCATATATGAACATGCTCATGCACAAACTTGCACACACTCATTTGTTAAAAGAAAAACATGGAGATGCACACATGCACAGATAAAACACACACCTATGCACTTTGCTATAGGCCAAAGTGGGTTCACCATGGCAACAGGAGAGTGGGGCAGCAGGATGCAGTCTCTGGCTGACACAGGTATGTGAGCTGATAACACTCACATGTGCATACGCATGCACATGAACACACCAGCATGAAGAGGCACACGCAAAAGTGGAAACAGAGGTACAAACTCCAATGGCACCATCAACTCTGAACAGTGAAAAGCGCACACCTCTCCTCTTTTGTTTGTTCTTTGTGTGTTATAATAAGTGTAAGAGCATGTTTAGATTGTTTTAAATAAAAAGACTCCAAAGTTCAAAATAACACTTATATAACTGCTACACAGTCATGGGCATATGGAAATACTAGATTAATGTCATTTGCAGGTTTGGTGAACCCACACTGCCGCTTGCAGTCAAAAGATTCTTGAGAAAGCATGCCAAAAAGTATAACACTAAAGGGCCTACATGGGTTTGTACAATTATAAAAACCATAAGAGCCTGGAAGAATTAAATGTTCAATGATAGCCTAGAATGTACTCCAATATGTCTCCATAATCATCCTAAGTAAAACTGATTATGTTGTCACTTAGTAATGATCAGTCTAAATTACAGGGGAAAGTTTCCTAGATGAGAGGGATGGAATAACAAGAATCAAAGTGATATAAATATCTGTAATTCAGTGTCATTATTGGGAATAGGGTGCTAGATTAGTTATTCTGTACTCAGATTTACAGATACTTAACTGTCCTATAAATGATGCAAATTAAAAGCCAAGCATGTTAGCTGAATGTGCAGACCACCTTCTGTCATCATATCCTTTTTACTTCATCATATCAAGAAAACTAAAATAAATGCAACCAATACAAAAGTGCTACTTTTGAAATATTTGATGGTATAACCATGTGCTAGAGTAAAAGAGTTGTTTAGAGGATTGCTGTGGACATGATGCTGACTTCAGCTCCCTTTTGACTGATTCACTTACTTCTGCAGGCAGAGAAGGAGGCTGTGAAAAGGAGTGAATCATGATATTTATGCAGGAAGGCTCTTGACCCTACTCTATATAATGAGAACATACAGTATATTTACAGTGTATATTTTACACTCATATTGATTCAGTCATTCTTTTATGCTGTGTGCATATCACAAGTTCAGTTTAGCACAGAACCTCAAGAATGTAAAGTTTGTTATTGTCTTCCCACACCCAATAAGTCAGTTCACTTTCTGTTAAATGAATATACTCACTTTCTTACCAAAAATTAGATGAGATTAATACCACACTCATGTTTCTAATGTACAAAGTGCATGCAAGGCTGCAACCAACAGCCAATTTAATTAGTTTAGCACAAAGCCTCATAACAGGGGAGAAACAGCTCGCTCTGTCACAAAAAAAAAAACGAATGAGTCTGTTTCCCAGAATGTCAAACTATTCCTTTAATGTACAATATTCACAGGAAAGAAAACCGTGTTTTGACCCTGCAGGTCACACCATCCAATAGAGCAAAGCAGAAATTAATTGGATAGGAGAGCAAGATGACCAGTGAGGAAGCTCTACAAACACAGCTGGTCAGTTTCCAGTGACTGCTGCCATAACATAAAGCTCATCTGGATGTTAAAGGTGCTCTATGTAGTTTCAAGGGAGAAAAGTGGACTGAGCTAGATGAATAGCATGTTGAACAAATAGACCATTTTATTAAGTGTTTATTAACATTTGAGATATGAAATTGTGAGTGCATTTACACCTAGTAGGAAATGGAATAGTTGAGCACTTTGTGCAGCTGCCATCCGCCCTGAACCACCTCCCTTCCCTCCCCCTACCTCCTGGTGCCTGGTGATTCCACTGCAGTTAATAAAAGCACTGCTTCCTGATATCTGATCCTGATGAAATCCCAGATATACATCTTGTAAACTGTTAGCCCTGCGAGAGCATTGGGTGGTGGTGGGGAGTGGGGGACATGCTCACAGACATTGACTGTCCTTGGTTAAGACGAATGTCATGTGTGATTTAAACTGAGTGGTGCTCCATTGTAAAACAGACAGGGAGATTGGATATGATGATAGTGTGAATCCATTACAACTATAGAATAACTCTGAGACATCCAGAGAGAACTGGGTCACTGGCTAATTGGACAGAAATACATGAGCCTGTACACACACATTGGCACATGCACACATTATACACACTGCTGGCACACATCCAGACCTGCATGTGTGCATATTTAACAGGCCTACAGTATGTTTTTGCAAGGTATTACATTTGCACAAACATAAATATAGATACAGATAGAGTGACCACACCTGATAGCATGGCAGGTATTTCTCTA
>NW_018127921.1:4780202-4781303 GCF_001952655.1 Monopterus albus | reverse complement strand
ATAGCATGCATAATGTTAGATTAGCATATACTATAATATAGCCTATAGCATATAATAGCCAATTAATCAACTACAGAAATGCATTTCCTGTTGAAAATGCGTGTGGATGGTAGGTGCTGAAGAATCGCCCTAAAAATACTGAACATTTTGACACCTGAAAGGCATATCTACCTGAAAGTCTGCTGAAGTACAATTTTCCCATTAATTTGAATGGGGGGAAATTTTCAAAATAAAGTTAAATATTTCAGAAGTGTGAAGTGTATAAAAATTCTGAGTCTAAGCATGAATGTGCTAGGAGACGAACATTTTCATACCTGAAATACCTGAAAGTATGCTTAAGTAGAATTTCCCCATTCATTTGAAAGAAGCAAACTTTTCAGAATAAAGCTAAATATTTTAAAAATGTGATGTTTGAACAATTGTTAATAGAAGCATGAATGTCCTTGAAGAGCTGAACATTTTGATACCCAAAATAGGTGAAGATATACTGAGGTAGAATTTTCCCATTCATCCGAATCAGGGAAAACTTTCAAAATAAAGCTAAATATTTCAGAGGGCCCCTGTGAGGCTGCATGATAAACAGCTCCAAACTTATGCTTGATCCCAAACATTTGCTCAACCGTGCGTAAATCTTCATTTGAGAAGTGTGTACCATTATCAGATCTGATTATTTCTGGTATACCAAACCGAGGGATTAATTCCCTTGTGAGCCATTTAATTACCTCTTTACCAGTTTCTGATTTTGTGGGAGAGGCCTCAACCCATTTAGAAAATGGATCCACGCATACCAGTAAAAAACTTTTTCCTTCAACTCTTTTATCTGTACCCATATCAGTGAAATCAATGACCCCTTCCTTCCACGAGGCATCTGGAACTGGAAAACCTCCTAGGCCCGCCTTCAGTGCGGCCCTAGGGTTAAACTGGTTACATATTTCACATGTTGCAACAAAGTACTTTGTAATGTCCTTCATTTGTGGGTGCCACCAGTTTTGTGAAATCAGACCATTCATTTTGGAGTTTGCGCACTGTGTGCCTCTTGACACAGCAGGCTAAGCAGCCCTGCTGGATCCACTATGCGGCCCTCGTGATTCCTCCAGAGGC
>NW_018127921.1:4776801-4776879 GCF_001952655.1 Monopterus albus | reverse complement strand
TGGAGGTTGTAGAGCTGGTAGCATAGCCGTCTGACCTCTGACGTTAGTCCGAGTTGCTTAACTGAACGTAAACAAAAC
>NW_018127921.1:4769498-4776077 GCF_001952655.1 Monopterus albus | reverse complement strand
GGATGCTTTACAGCATCTACACAATTATACCCAGTCACAGTGGGGTACCCCAGACAAGAAACTGAGTTCTTTATTATGCATGACCAAGTCTGCCACACAGAAACCCACCCACATGCATATAACCACACATGCATGACATTTCTGTGGACCCAGATTTATTCAAGTAAGTGAAGATGGCTATAAATAGAGTTTATCAGACATAATCATAATTCTTAATAAATTCAGGAGAATTGTTCACCCCTGAGTTTCTCTGTTGCAGGGCAGAAAAGGCACCTTGGGAGGGGAGTGGAGAAAAGGGGCGAAATAAGGAAATGAATGGGCAATGTGTAGGGCTACAGAAAGCAGAGCAGAGAAATTAGGGAAAGCACAGAAAGAAAGGGGGAATAAGGCTTGGAAAGGAAAAGGGTAAACGGAGTAAATTTTGTCTGACATTATAGCATGTCTATTGTAAGCTTCAGAGGCGAAAGGAAAGTGCAAAGAGGTTTGCATTTTGCTGTATCATGCTACAATCAGGCATAAAAAAGTACAAGGAAAGTGGGGAGAAATGAAAGGAGAGACCAAAAAAATGGACACACAGCCCCAAACACAGACTCACACTTGTGCATTGATGTTTTCAGGGTGCTGAATAACACTAATGATTGAAGAAGTGACACTTTGATCCATCAGATAGTGGAGGACTGGAAGATTAAAAGCACTGATAGTTGGAGATACAGTGAAACGGGGATCACTGAACATGACTGTTTGTGTTCAGGCCTTGTGCGTGTGTATACCTCTTTATCTGCTATAGTTTTGTCAATTTTTCATCTTCTTTACTACATTTTACTCATCTTCTCCTCCTTCCTCCTCTTCTTCATTCTATTCAAATGTAATCAATTCAATAAAGAACAATATCCTTTGAGGCTCTTGCATTATGGCAGAAACCATCAATATTTAGAGTCGCTCAGATTTAGATAAGGCACAATTGAATGATAAAATAAATGATTAATAAAGCATATACACAGCATTAAAGTCACAAGAAGCCTTTTATGGTGAGCTCAATTAATTCCAATGGAATTGCATAAATAATTGGAAGTCTGCACAAGTTTTTTACCTCAGGTTCAACGTGAGAGAACCATGACCCACATATTTGCACAGTATATAAAAATGAAGTTGCTGAATTTATCAGTCAGCATTCACCATGAGCACAATATTTACCTTGGTGTATGAGCTGAAAATAGATTTCAGTAACATGGCAGGCCAGCTGACTATATAGCAGACATTGTACAGCAAACCTGACAAAGAAGGACAGCCATAGTTCCTTTTGGCAGCATGTAATACAGGGACATTCTTCAGTCAGTTTCACCTAATGAGAATATTCTTTTCTTTTATTCTGCAGAGTGTGGATGAGGAAATGCCACAGAAAGTGTCTGGGGACTCAAACCCTCCACCTACAGTTAAAGACTTTGAAGAGGTATATAACATCTTCACACATGGTTATAAAAATCTGCTGCACTCAATGGCAAGCTCATATCATACTTCAGTGAGAAAGGGGCTACAATCTTACCAAACTATGTAGGAGTGTTCAACAAACATTTTTAGTAGTATGGGGTTAGCCCGAAGTGATGTATAGCTAACTGTATGTCTCCTCCCGTAGTGTATCCTCTTTCTCTCCCTGTACTTTTCTGCAGATAGCTCTGGAGCTTTATGTTTCTGATGAGCAGTCACCAGCCACATCAACCTGTTGATTGTTTCTTGTGTCTTGTTGCTCTTCTCTTCTTTCTCTCTCCTGTATCCACTCACCCAAACTGATCAAGGCAGAAGGCCACCTTCCAAGAGCTGGGGTCTTTTGGAGATTTCTTCCATTAAGTCCACCAAATGACTGCTCAAGGGGAATTTGCTGGGTGTTCCTCTATAATAATAATAGTGATAATAATTACAGTATTTGATAAACACAATGTTTTGTATTATACTAGTTATAACATAGCTCAAAGATCTGCATATCCAGAACATGGAAACACCTGACTGCTACTCCTGTAAGTTTTAATTTCTCAGCTTAGAAAAATTAAAGAAAACACATTACTGTAATGTTAGAATTGCTCTCTTATCTAGAAATCTGGACGAGTTTGTTTTACAACCTAAATTATGACAACCCAGAGTTGAGTCCAGGATGCAGGGTCACAGTCTTACATGCCTCTCTGCTGTCTCCTTGCAGCTGCTACCCACCCAAAACTCCCAGTACCCCATAGAGACTGTGTCTGCCCCCCGCCCACCTAAATTATATATTACCTGTGATCCTTTGAATAAATCAGCACTGTTTTGAAGTTACATGGACTGTCTCGTCTCTCAGAATTAGCATGGTAACAAGAACTGGACCCTACACTTGCTTATGTATCTTATAATTGTATTGATGAGAAAGAATCAAGTGATACTGAGGTAGAAACTGTCTGCTGTAACTTCTGTGTAGAGACAGCATGTCTGCATCTCCTTGCAACCAGACGGCCCATATCTTATGCTCCGCATGCATCGAGCACTAGTCATAACAAAGTGAAGAATTCCATGAGTGTGTGTTGTTGTTTACGTGGTGTGTAACTAAAACATACATTCAGACATAATTCTTACACAAGATTAATGCAAGAAAACAACTAGTGTCAAGGTACACTTTTCAGAATCAACATTATCTTCTAACCTTGAAGCAAAGCACACAAGAGTAGACTTTGAATCTTATTAAACTGCATTAATAACACATTAAAGTCTAATACATTAAAGTCTAATAATTATCTGACTAATTTATTAATTTCTAAAAATAGTTTGCAAACTGGCCCTGTAAGTGTTGTCACTAAAGCTTCATGAAAACATATTTTCAAAGAGGCACAGACTGATTTCACTATATAACCTTCTGGTGTGACCAGGCCTTTATGTTTTGTTTCTTACTTTTAAGACTACATCTTTAAAGCTCAGCAGTAAAACTCTCATTAACTTATGCATGAGAGAGGTGGAAAGTCAAATGGTGTATAGAGAGAAAAGCAGAAAACGAGCAGAGGGGAAGAGAAAGCAGATAAGGGTCAAAGAGACAACAGGGAAAAGATGAGTGATCATAATGGAAAAGAGAAAGCAGGGAGAGATTTAGTTTTTTTTTCCCTTCATGTCTGGCACAAATTAACAGCAGGGACTGACAGCACACCCTCAGCGCCACTGGGACGGCAACGAGTGTAAATGTGTGCGTGTTCATGAACAAGACTGAATAATTCAGAGCAAGCTGGGGCTAGCTCTGTAAACATTAAGTTAGCATAGAGATGCAGCCTCACACACACAGACACACACAAACACACACCCTCCTGTTGTTCAGGGAGACTCTTGCCTCCTCTGGGGCCCACAGACAGATGGGACAGTAAATGTGTCACTGGGTCAAACTCAGGCGACGGCAGCCATCTTGGTACCACTGAGCCAACTGTCACCTCCATTAACCCTGAAGGAAAATGTTGTTTTTTCCTGTACATCAAGACCATTAACTGCTGCCAAGGAAATGCTTTTCCGCTTTACTGTTAAACTGAGTGCTGACAAGTTAATTTGATAAAATGTGTGAAATTGAGGAGAATATTGAGGAGAATTTGGCAGCTGCTATCAAGGATGATTTGCATTTACATGAAAAGGTTTCAGTGGATTGGTTTAAAACTGATAGCCAGAATTAAGGTCTAAATTATTTTAAAGTGGCATTCAAAAGGTCCTGTCAAAGTCAGATTATTAGTCACAAGGAGCACAACACAGTGTGTTAAAAGTGTTCTGTGGCATTGCAGGAGCTTTGTCAAGTCTGAGAACATTTGTGTCACCTCAGTTTAAGCTTGAAGACTACAAATTTTAGTAATTCAACATTTTGTAGAACAAACGTATTCACTAATGCTAAGAGTTGGACTAATGCTAAGAATGAGAAGAACCAAACAACAAAACTGCTCTTTTGTCAGTTAACTCAGTATAAAAAGCAGTGGCCAGGGGGAAACAGCTAGCCTTGATTCAGACATTGTTAAAACACATTAATTAACATGTTGTGTCTCATTTGTTTAATCTCTATACAGAGAGAAATCTAAAAACAACAGCCTATCCATGGTGGTTTGCAGCGAAGACAAAGCACTGCTCCCAGGTGCTGTTCTTGAATAAACAATCTCAGTATATAACCCCCCAACCCAAAAGAAATACAACTTGATGATTACTAAGCTTCATAATTGCTGCTAGGTGTCTTTTTGGAATGTTGTTCAAAGCCCATCTACAGCAGTTGTTTTCCCTGCTGCCAGTTTAAGCTAATCACCTTCGGCTCTAGCGCCATACTTAAGAGTACAAATGAGAAAAAACATCAATCTTTTCATCTAACTCTTAACAAGTGTGTGATCAAAAAATATTAAGCTATTCCTTTTATAGAAAGCCTGTCGTGTGTGTGTGTGTGTGTGTGTGTGTGGTGTGTGTGTGTGTGTGTGTGGAGTTTGAAAGCATGGGCATTTTCAGTTGTTAGAGCTGGATCCATACTATTTTCACCACTTTTCAATCTGTCTGTTGCAAATCCAACTTCATGAAAGTGCAGTACCTAAGTGCTAAAGTGCACCTTTTTAATTAGCAGTTTAGCTAGTTTTGACTGTTTATTATGAAATTTATCAGAGCTTTTGGTAAATGGTCTTATACTTATAGTATAGTGCTTTTCTGCGCTTTTCAGCACACTCAAAGTGCTTTCACACTACTTGGCCATTCACCCATTTGCACTCACAAATGCTCACACATTCACACACCAGTGTTATCACCGGGAACAACTGGGGTTTCAGTGTCTTGCTCAAGGACACTTCGACATGTTGACTGGACCAGCCAGGAATCAAACCGCTAATCCTCCGGTTAGGAAACGACCTGCTCTACCTCCTGATCCAATGTTAAGTGCTCAGAGTCTAGCCATGGTTATGACTGTACAAGTATACATTTCTCATATGTATTGAGGCAAGATTTGCTCAAATGAGCCACTTACAGTGATATGAATATGGTATTTCAAATAAAACATCTCATTTTTTATATGCATGGGTGACATAAAGAATATCTTCAAACTAAATATAATAACAATTATACATACTTTTTCATCTACTGTATATACCATTTGGATGATTTCTTTTTGTTATTTTTGTTGTTTTTCTTTAAAATTTGCATCATTTTAATTTAGTCACTGACTCCACAGGTCAACCTTTGTGTGTCTGACTCTGAGGAGAAATCATCGCTAATTCTTGATCCCAAGTTTTTCCACTTTTCTACATGTTTGCTCACACTGCTCTGTTGGTGTAGCAGTGGAACATGGGATAGCTGTCTAACCCCCGTCACCTGACAAGACATGCAGAATAGATGCACCCTGTGGAAATTAACGCCAGGATTATGCAAATCCAAATTGAACTGTGAAGTTGAGAGGCTCAGCCCTGTGACCTTGTCATCTCACACAAGTATACAGAAAGAGCCACATACAGTATTTACATATATGCACATACATTCACAGACAGACATAAATGAATGCATACACACACACAGGGTTGGGTGTGTGCAAAAACACAAAGACATGAACACAAATCATTGCTCTGTGTTTGTGTGTGCACATTCCTGTGTGCCTCTCCTGACTGTGTGCATGAGCTGAATTATAATTTGGTCATTAGAGCTGTGTCCCAAATTACCAAACACAGACATATGTATGCACAGGCCACTGGTTTCTCCAGCTGTGACTGCTGAGCCTATGTGCACTCTCCAACAAAGATGAAATTGGCTTTTTTTATTATTAAGAACCAACCTGAGACCATTTAATGAGGCAACACTATGGCAACATAAATTCAGACATTTCAGCCATTGGTACAGACTAAACTAGCAATGGCCACAGCTAGCAATATTCATAAAAACTTCACAAATATGTGATGCTCTGAAATGGCCAAAAATATTGGTAACTTCTTTTTTTTTTTCAAATAACACATAATTTCTTTGGAAAAAACTGGAATTTGAACAAGCCAAAATCCTTCTGGGAGACAGCCCAGTGGACAGATGAGACCAAATGAGAGCTGCCAGTTGAGCAGACAGAATCTCACTGAAGCGAGTGAAAGATCATTGTAAACTTGTATGTATCATAGAGAAAATTGTGACTATTAAAAATGTGTGTGGGTGCAAATATATGAGAAGCCGTATAGGCATAAATTGAATACTTCTCTTGCACATACAGTATATTCTACATACTGGTATGAAGCACTTGCACATAAATGTATACTGTCATGCATATACCTACATACACAGCCATGCATGTATATGAATGTGAGAATGTATATATGTGCCAGTGGAAATGCATATATGAACCATACTTGAACCAAGCCATTACCAGTTTGTATCTTGAAGTCCCACAGGATCTTAGCTTGGTCATTCTCCACCACCTTTGGAGGTGTATCCCATTTTGATTTTGGGACTTCCAGCCTGTACTCAGCACAGATGTTTCTGTACACTATGCCAGCCACTTGGTTATGGCGCTCCATGTATGCCCTGCCTGCTAGCATCTTGCACCCTGCTGTGATGTGCTGGATTGTCTCAGGGGCATCTTTGCACAGCCTGCAC
>NW_018127921.1:4769101-4769403 GCF_001952655.1 Monopterus albus | reverse complement strand
CGCTTTGGCCCAGCCACGGGTAGGATTTTTCGATATCAGCCACTTCTTCTATCTGACAGTGGTAAATACCATGCAGGGGCTTGTCCTTCCATGAGGGTTCCCGTTCTTCCTTCCCTTGTCCTGCTGGTTTTTGCTGCCTGAGGTATTGACTAAGCACATCATCACTCCGGGCCATCTTCCTGATGCATTCATGGATCTTTGTTGTTTCATCCTGGATAGTGGCTCTGCATAGCGGGCAGCGGAGTCCTGGTGATCTTCTCCACAGTCTTTACCACCCTCTCCAGTTGCTTGCGCGCCATAGC
>NW_018127921.1:4763471-4765521 GCF_001952655.1 Monopterus albus | reverse complement strand
GGAGAGGGGAGGGGAGGGGAAAGAAACTCAGAGCATCATGGGGCCCCCCAGCAGCCTAGGCCTATAGCAGCATAACTAAGGGAAGGCTCAGGGTCACCTGATCCAGCCCTAACTATAAGCTTTATCAAAAAGGAACGTCTTAAGTCTAATCTTAAAGGTAGAGAGGGTGTCCGCCTCCTGAACTGAGACTGGGAGTTGGTTCCATAGGAGAGGAGCTTGATAGCTAAAGGCTCTGCCTCCCATTCTGCTTCTGTGGACTCTAGGAACCACAAGTAAACCTGCACTCTGAGAGCAAAGTGCTCTGTTTGGATGATAAGGCTCTACGAGGTCTTTATGATACAATGGAGCCTTGTTATTAAGGGCTTTGTATGTTAGGAGAAGGATTTTAAATTCTATTCTGAATTTTACAGGGAGCCAGTGGAGAGAAGCTAATATGGGAGAGATATGATCTCTCTTGCTAGTTCCTGTCAGTACTCTGGCTGCAGCCTTTTGGATTAACTGGAGGCTTTTTAGGGGATTATTGGGACATCCTGATAGTAAAGAGTTACAGTAGTCCAGCCTGGAAGTAACAAATGCATGGACCAGTTTTTCAGCATCACTTTGAGACAGGATGCTCCTGATTTTTGCAATATTGGGCAGGTGAAAGAAGGCAGATCTAGAGACTTGGTTTATGTGTGATTTAAAGGACATATTCTGATCAAAGATGACTCCAAGGTTCCTCACAGTAGTACTGGAGGCAAGAGCTGGGGTCCAGAGTTTAATTTGTTTGGTGACAGGGTTTGTTTGTTTCAGTCTTTGTCTGTAAGCTGGATACAGGAACAAAGAAATGTGGTCTGAGCGTCCCGTATGTTACTGTAAACATGATCCAGAGTGTTCTTGCCCCGGATAGGAATGTTCACATGTTGGTAATATTTGGGAAGTACAGTCTGTAAATTGCAATGGTTAAGGTCACCTGCAGTGATAAATACAGCATCTGGGTGCGCTGTCTCTAGCGCGCTGATGACATCATGGTTTGCTGAGAGCTGCAGAGGGATTAGCTCTTGCTCTAACATACACAGCAGCCAGAAACACAGCACTACGCTCTCTTGCTAGATAATAGGGCCGGCATTTCAGCAAAAAAAAACTCTACGCCTGGCAAACAGTGCTTATAAACAGTCTGTACATTTCTACACCACAAGTTATTGATAAACACACACACACACCACCTCCTTTTACCTTCCCCGAAGCAGCAGTGTGGTGTCCTTGATGTACAGAGTGTGTTTGTAGCTGAATTGCAGAATCTGGGACTCTGTCAGAAAGCCAAGTCTCGGTGAGAAAATAGAGCACAGCATTCTCTGATTTCTCGCTGTGCTATAATCCTAGCCCTTAGCTCATCCATTTTGTTTTCCAGAAACTGTACGTTAGCTAGGAAGAGGCTGGGTAATGGCAGTTGAGTAGCGCGAGCCTTTAGCCTAGCATGGAGTCCCCCGAGCTTGCCTCGCTTGTGTCTCCATCTCTGGGTCGCTCTCCTGATTTCAGCCTGCTCGCTTGTGCCTGGTGCTCCGGGTGCTCCCTGAGGGTGATGGGTGATAGTGGTTGTCGTCATTGTTGTTGTTGAGGGAACGGACAATGAGTTGTAGCTCCAGTGGTAAATTCCCAGTAGCTGTGTGCATTGGTGATATCCAGCAATACCTGTCTGTTGTATGTTAGCAGTGCATGACATTTGTGTGCTGCAGAAAAAGTAAAAAACACACAAAAAAGAAGAAAACAAAGAAAAAGCCGGCATTTGAGAGTGGGCCGTGCAAACACATCTGCCTCGGTGGGCGCCATGTTTCTAAAACTGTTTCTTTGCAGAACAGCAGTGGGGACAGAGCATCTCCTTGGTAGATACCACACTTGATGTTGACTTGTGCAATTGGCTTGAAGTTGGCCTCTAGGGTTGTTTTCCACATTCCCATTGAGTTCTTGATGAAGGCTCTTAGAGTCCTGTCGATGTTGTACAGTTCCAAGCATTCCAGGATCCATGTGTGAGGCATTGAGTCATAGGCTTTCTTGTAGTCAATCCAGGCAG
>NW_018127921.1:4762187-4762924 GCF_001952655.1 Monopterus albus | reverse complement strand
CTTTGTTGAACTTATAGCCAAGCATCTCAAGGATCATGGTTGCTGTGGTGTATATGAGCTTGTTGGTCTTGGTGATGGTTGTAGTAGGGATTGTTCGTAGTGCTGAATTCACATCCTCTAGTAGACTTTCAGAAGCCACTTTGCTTAGTCTTGGTAACCAGCCACGGAGGTTCCTGGTGTCCATCTTGCTGGTGATCTTCAATCTCAGGTGAGCTGCTTTTGAGTTAAGCTCATCTGGGCCTGGTATTGGGGCTCGGTACCCAGTCTCCGATTGTTTGGGTGATGATGATATCTCCCCCCGACCTGTCGGCCTGGCTCTTCTTATGGTCATTATGGCCAAGGTCCTTCTTGCAGATGTTAGAACACTGAGCTACTAGTTGTTTCGATGTTAGTGTAGATGTTGGGTTTCCAAGTATCCATAGGTCCCACATCCTCCGTGTGTAACCCGTCTCGCTGGGGTTACTTGTGTAGTAGCATTACAATAGCTCCCTGTTCTCCTCTCTTGTCCATGAATGTCTTGTTCCAGTAGCCCGCTTCACATCAGGTTCCTCAACACCTGATGCGGACCTTGTTGACCCGGGCAACATCCAAGCCAGTGTGACTCTTATTTTTCCAACTCTCATTACCATTGAGGTAGGCAGGTAGCATTCAGGGCCTTGCCTAAGGACCCAGGCAGGATATTGACTGCGCTTCGAACCCCCGACCTTTCGTACTATATATGTATGTATATATATATA
>NW_018127921.1:4756700-4761734 GCF_001952655.1 Monopterus albus | reverse complement strand
TATACAAACATGGCTGTGCATGTATGTATATGCATGACCGTGTGTAAATGAAGTATTCAATTTATGCTATATGGTTTCTCATATAGCTACACATATTCACACAAAAATGCACATACAGTACACTCACCATGTTATGCTTATGTGCACATGCACACACAGTGTGCCAGATTTTACATGTAATGTTTGGCATCAGCTCAGTGTTGCCTTGACATTTCACTCAAAAAGGGCTTCAGCTGCTAAGTGTGTGTTTGTGCATGTGTGGCTGTGTGTGTCTGTGTGCTCACAGGGCCCTAAGACAGGCAGACACCAGTGAGTGTGGGTGATGTGCAAAAGAGAACGACAGAAATACAGTGAGCAAGTGAGAGGTGGCAAAAATAGAGATGACAAGACAATGACGGGGGGGAAAGGGTTACCAACAGATGGTAAAACAGAGAGAAAAAATGAAAAGAGCAAAGGTGAAACTTAGAAGTCAGGACAGAAGGAGGGAGAGAGAGCGACAGAGAGCAGCTGGGACAGTGAGAAAGTCATTTTAACATTTAAAAGGTTTCACTTGAATAACCATAATTACATTTTGGATATCTAAGAACTAATTTAAGAAATCTAAAATTTAATTCTGCCTATCTGAAATGTGAATTCCAGATACCTATAATTACATCCTGACTAGTCAAAATTCAAATTAAAGATATGTTTAATATAATTTTGACCAGTCATAATACCACTGACAAATATATTTAAGTCAGCACATTTAAAAGACATCAAAATTATCTTGTCTTGGACACTCGGGTGTCCAACCAACAGTTTAAATACTTATCTAATTCACTTTATTTCAACATTAAACTGCAACAAGTAAGCCTGAGATGGTAGTATTTATGCCACATTTCACAGGAAAAGTGTGAACTTGGGGAAGTACTGTAGGTCAAAGTGGAACCAGTAAGTCAGTCAGTAAACTGTGATAGATGTTTACAACACAGTTTGGCTGTGACTGATACCTGCAACATACAGTAGTGCACTATATTATACAGCCTTTTGGATAATGATTTCATGCTTGCAAACACATTTGCTAACCTGAGAGTTGGTATAAAATCTAAGATCATGTGACTCTGTTTCTTACCCAGTCAGTCTTCTTTTTAATGATTCCCATTTTCCAGCACTTAACCTTTTGAGCACAGTGTTGTTATTATTAGGCCCAAATGTGCACAATTACAACCCCATTGTAATGAACTGGACTTGTTGTTGGACTTGATGTTTTTTTTTCTTGTCATGACTTGTCAAGACACTTTGACATGGATTAAACTTTGGGGGTTTGATACTTTGCATGTGTGTGCATCAGTACTCCCTTCATCTGCTCCTTTGTGTCAGGTCCGCTCGGCGCGACCTGCCTCTCTTCCGCCTTTTTCTCCTCTGTTTTCTCGACCTGCGGGATTCTGCACCTCAGCTGTGTTGCATTCGTAATTAGTGACTCGTTTGTCGGTGCACACAGCTGGGGTGCATCCCGATGATTGACTCCTTCCTTATTTATATCTCTGGCAGACGCTTTGCTGTCGCTGGAACATTTACTTACCAAAAGTAGGTGACAAATTTTGTGTTAAAATGGCATATATACACGCGTGTGTAAGAATGCTACGCTGACAGTTACTGTGAGTTTTGGCTTGACCTTATCACGTTATTTATGCATTTCGCAATACGTACCGATATTCAATGCTGACAGTCCCTGTGCTGTTGATTTTCAGTTTTTTGTTTTGCTACCCTGTTTTCACTTGTCTGTCCTCATCCTCCTGCTCTCTTCCTGCTGTCCATTTATCTGTTTACGTGTTCGTCCGGGTCTCCTCCACCATCTCTGGCCTGCTTTGATTATGTATGTACATGGCCCCGGTTATTTTACTTTGTGTTTTTGTTCCTTTAAACCTGTTTTTTTTTGTACTAGCACCTGGGTCCGCACACTTGAGTCCAACCTTGGTTCTCCCTCACCCTCCTGGTGAGGGGCAACAACCATAACACTTTGCTGTGACACTCTCACCTGTTTCCCTATGTTTCTCTTTACTTTGCTGCCAACCCTCAAATGCAGCCATTTCTTTCTTCCTCCCTCTCTTTTGCCCTCCTGTTACTTTACCATTCTTCCTCCTTTCCCCATTACTTCATTCACCTTTTATTTTCCAGTGACACAGAGGATCATATCCTCTCTCTGGGGAATTTGATGTAACTTGATGCGGGTCAGTGATACACAGAGAAATGCACTACCCCATGCTTAACCCAGTTAGTCACTGACACTGTAGTGAGTGTGATGTTTGGGGTGTGTTTATGTGCTTGTGTATGGATGCACTGTGCAGCTATATGTATGCGTGAGTATGATGTCTGCCAATCCCAGCATTAGTCAGTGACAGAATGCTGGGATGTACCTGACTAAGAAATGTCATCAGTTGACTGGCAGTTGGCCATTCAGTGCAACTATTCATTCTTTGTTTTTCCTTACCCACATATACACACTCACTGGACAATCAGCATTGGTCTTTGTGCTGCCAGCTGAGAGACCAGTGCTCAGGGACCATCTACGTACAAACCAGAGCACCCATCCTCTTAAACATTCAGCAGCACTGCAGGGAGCAGTAACTAAGGAGGAACTGAATTTCATAGCTGGCACCAAAATACAAAGCTGAGGCACATTGTAGAGGATCAAGAGAGGCAGAGGACAGAAATGAAAAGCTGAGAAAAATACAAAGGACAGGAGAAAAAAAATGAAAAAAATTGAGGGCTGTTAAGAATAAATTTAGACTGAAAAGAGAAACAAAGATGACCGGGATAGATGGAAAGAACTACAAATGAGGACGCAAGTTTTGCTCTCATAAGCACATACAAGACAAAAATATCAGTTCCTTGGGGACAGTAATGATATAGAGATGTGTAATACAGATTATTTATAAAGTGACAGACTCCTTCAGGAAATCACATGAAAGGAAACACAATAGAGTACATTAATTTTAAGGCAGTTCTGTTTCTCTGAAGTAACAATTGGCCCCAGTGATTCATATGAAAAGGATTGAAAAAGTCATTTGGTCACTTGTGAATTATGTTAACACAATGAGCTTCTGTTGCAGGCATGCCCTCATTGCTTTAACTCAGACAAAAAGTCAATTTTAATGAATGGAAAAAGAAAAAAAATACTATTGTACTTCATGTTTTAGATCAGAGAAAGGCTGTTCTGGTTACCAATAAAATGCTAAAAACTGAAAGACCAGCACACAACCATTTGCCTGCTTTGGCACGCAAGCGAAAAAATATACAATACTATTATAATAAACAAGTTAGCAGAACAATATACAGTGGTGTGAAAAAGTGTTTGCCCCCTTACTGATTTCTTATCTTTTTGCATGTTTGTCACACTGTAATGTTTCAGATCGTCAAACAAATTTATATATTAGTCAAAGATAACACAAGTAAACACATCATGCAGTTTTTAAATGAAGGTTTTTATTATTAAGGGAAAACAAAATCCAAAACTACAAAGCCCTGTGTGAATAAGTGTTTGCCCCCTAAACCTAATAACTGGTTGGGCCACCCTTAGCAGCAACAACTGCAATCAAGCGTTTTCGATAACTTGCCATGAGTCTTTTACAGCGCTGTGGAGGAATTTTGGCCCACTCATCTTTGCAGAATTGTTGTAAGTCAGCCACATTGGAGGGTTTTCGGGCATGAACTGCCTTTTTAAGGTCATGCCACAGCATCTCAATTGGATTCAGGTCAGGACTTTGACTAGGCCACTCCAAAGTCTTCATTTTGTTTTTCTTCAGCCATTCAGAAGTGGACTTGCTGGTGTGCTTTGGATCATTGTCCTGCTGCAGAACCCAAGTTCGCTTCAGCTTGAGGTCACAAACGGATGGCCGGACATTCTCCTTCAGGATATTTTGGTACACAGCAGAATTCATGGTTCCATTTATCACAGCAAGTCTTCCAGGGCCTGAAGCAGCAAAACAGCCCCAGACCATCCCATTACCACCACCATATTTTACTGTTGGTATGATGTTCTTTTTCTGAAATGCGGTGTTACTTTTACGCCACACATAATGGGACACACACCTTCCAAAAAGTTCAACTTTTGTCTCGTCTGTCCACAGAGTATTATCCCAAAAGTCTTGGGGATCATCAAGATGTTTTCTGGCAAAACTGAGACGAGCCTTTATGTTCTTTTTGCTCAGCAGTGGTTTTCGTCTTGGAACTCTGCCATGCAAACCATTTTTGCCCAGTCTCTTTCTTATGGTGGAGTCATGAACACTCACCTTAACTGAGGCAAGTGAGGCCTGCAGTTCTTTGGATGTTGTTGTGGGGTCTTTTGTGACCTCTTGGATGAGTTGTCGCTGTGCTCTTGGGGTAATTTTGGTCGGCCGGCCACTCCTGGGAAGGTTCTCCACTGTTCCATGTTTTCGCCATTTGTGGATAATGGCTCTCACTGTGGTTCGCTGCCGTCCCAAAGCTTTAGAAATGGCTTTATAACCTTTTCCGGACTGATAGAGCTCCATTATTCTCTTTCTCATTTGTTTTTGAATTTCTTTGGATCTCGGCATGATGTCTAGCTTTTGAGGATCTTTTGGTCTACTTCACTTTGTCAGGCAGGTCCTATTTAAGTGATTTCTTGATTGCGAACAGGTGTGGCAAGAGAAATTGAACTCAGGTGCGATAAACCAGTGTTTTGACAGGGGGGCAAACACTTGTTCACACAGGGCTCTATAGTTTTGGATTTTGTTTTCCCTTAATAATAAAAACCTTCATTTAAAAACTGCATGATGTGTTTACTTGTGTTATCTTTGACTAATATATAAATTTGTTTGACGATCTGAAACATTACAGTGTGACAAACATGCAAAAAGATAAGAAATCAGTAAGGGGGCAAACACTTTTTCACACCACTGTAACCTCTTCCTAACCCAGCTGGCCAGCAGAACAAACACAGGGTAAAACACTAGCGTTTCAGGGTGAAACATTCATGAAAATCCACTGGAGAGTTTCTTTTATTAACCTACGTATGCAAGTCGCCATGGGACC
>NW_018127921.1:4753599-4756671 GCF_001952655.1 Monopterus albus | reverse complement strand
TCCTTGAATTTTTCCAAAGCAACGTTGCATCTTGACGTCAATCTGATTTGGCAACTTTATCTTAGGGTTGCAAAGTATTTTGATATCCTGAAGTTGAACACAATGTCTTATTTCATACCAAAGCCACTGTTATATTTAAAGACACAAGTGGGGCTAAGAATAGGTGTCACAAAGAAAGAACAGAGATACATTTCTCTTGGAAAGTGTTACTTAATGATAAAATGGGACTGAGTGATTGTGTACTAAATCAATATTCTGTGACATCCTGGGGATAGGAGCTCATCCCAGCATTCACTGGGCAAGAGGCAAGAAACCCAGAGGCAGGTTGCCAATCTGTCACAAACACATACTGACAAACAAATGCATTCAAACCTTTGAGTTAAGAGTTTCTAATTCACCTTACCTATTCCTGGAAACCTGAGCACAGACCTCACAAAGAAAGGCTCAGAGAAACACTAAAATACCCATAAAGTCATAGACCAGTAGCAAATGGCCTGTCTCAAAGACAGGCCATTTGCAGCTTTTTCCTGTTTACTTTCTAGCACCACATTTTGCAGATAGACGTGCAGTCTTGTCAAGACTGGATCCGCCACACCAGAGGGTTTTTTGCCCGTTGTCTGAGAAGGGACAACATTGCCTGTGACATAGATGAAGCCCTCTGGCCAGGCCCAGCTCAAAGACATGATCCTCAGGTAGAATAATCTTTCTGATGTGTTTTTTTCTCTTCTTCTTCTTCTTCTTCTTTTTTGATTGTAACATGGTTTTTGTTAAATTCGCCATACTTAGGTGTGATTTCTTTTAGTTTTGCATGTTTTTTACTATATACAATAAACTTTTTTGTTGTAACTACATGTCCTGGATGCTGTGTTCTCCTTTTTTGATGTAGTGTCTAATGATTGAGCTGCAGTGTGTATATGATTGACTCATATGTGTATGATCTGAAAGCATTGTTTGATTTTGAGTGCTGGTGACATGGTTTTGAAGCAATTGCTTGATTTTGCCAGAAGAGTCAGAGGTTTTGTGAATTTAGTTTGAGTATTTGGATTTGTGTTTAAGGTTTTGAGAAAATGAGTGGTGGTTTCAGGAAATGTGTTTTAGCGATTCAGAAAAACTGTAATAGACCACATCCTACACCCTACTTTCATTGGATGTCTACACATCAACACACAGTGCTAACCCATTACCCATCCCACGGATAACTCCGTCTCCTGCTCCCACTTGACCTCTCTTCTCTCTCTCTCCATCATTCTATCTATCTATGCCTGTATGTGTGTGGAAAAAAAAGACTGAGGGCAATACACAGGCAGACAAAAGAGAGACCGGGGGCAGAGATAGTGAGAGAGACAGGAAACATCATCAATGACCCATATCCATATCACTAAAGGCCTAATACATGCCCCAGTTGGTGGCAGGCTAAACCAATCAGAGCATGACACATGTTCATCGAGTTTCGGTATCCCATGGCTACAATTTCCCAGACCCCCTCCCTGGGGCATACAGTGAATGGTAAACAAAATGGATTGGATGCAGAAAGGCTCATAATACAAAGCACAGAGTAGGATCTGTCTATCAGTCTATCTGTCCTTCTTCTCATCCATTACCACAGCAGTGGTTCCACATTGAACAATGAAACTGAAATTTTTCCTCAGAGTTCTAACCCCATGTGAGCAAAATTAAATCATGCCATCCACTGCTGCTGCTGCTACTTTCCTGACTGTCTAGACTGAGAGAGAAAGAGAGAGAGAGAGAAAGATAGAGAGAACGGCACAGTGGCACAGAGAGAGGTGGCGAAGTCCACATACAGAGCCGAAGGCAGAGGATGGCGTCTGTCTGGCAACAGGTACACAGAGAGCATCTGGAGTGCTGGGGTGAATTAACTAACTGTGTTTGCTCTGAGCTGATTACAGTTTTTCTGAATTGCTAAAACACATTTCCTGAAACCACCACTCAATTTCTCAAAACACAAATCCAAATACTCAAACTAAATTCACAAAACCTCTGACTCTTCTGGCAAAATCAAACAATTGCTTCAAAACCATTTCACCAACACTCAAAATCAAACAATGCTTTCAGATCATACACACTTGAATAAATCATATACAGTCAGGGAAAAAATTATTTGAGCCCCAGCTGATTGTGTAAGTTTGCCCACTAACAAAGAAATGATCAGTCTACAATGTCAATGGTAGGTTTATGTGAACAGTGAGAGACACAACAATAACAAAAAAAACAAATCCAGAAAAATGCATTACAAAAAAGTTATAAAGTAATTTGCATTTTCATGAATGAAATAAGTATTTGATGCCTTTGCAAAAGGCATCAAAAGGCTCTAACCATGCCAAAACATTTAAAATATGCAACAAAAGCAAATTTTGCCTTCAAACAACACAACTTGCAAACAAGTATATGAGCTCTTTCAGTCAGTCATTACACAATGGACAACAAAATACAAAATACACAACTCAGTGTGAATCAGTGCACCATTGCTTGTCATTGTAGCCTATAGCCAGTGCCATTTGTCTTTCTATATAGGCTGTGTCAAATTTTTTAAGTAGCCTTTTTGCAAAGAATTGGATCCAGAATAAAAAATACTTTGATACAATTTTTATTGAATACATGATCTTTCTTTTTGTAACTGTGGCTGAAAACTAATAGTTAGGAATAGATGGCTTCATCTGAAACTTGAGCCCTTCCAACTACACCTCCATCTCGCACACTGACTCCTCTTCCTTGGACTCCTCTTCCTCAGACCCCTCTACCTCTTACTCTCACTCTCATCTGCCTTAGACCTCCTCCATCCATGTTGGAAAAGAACAACAAGAACCTGGCCCCTTTTTTATCAGGCCTACAGACTGATTGCTAATTGAAGATTTGTGTGAAGCAGTGTCAAACAGGTGCTTTAGTGACTTCACACTGATCTAGGTAGTTTCTAAAAGTTAGGAATACATGGTTTCTCTTTGGTTACCATAGCTAAAACAATGGAGTTTGGACTGCTTGAATGACATCCGTGTTAACTGTTTTGCAAAAGGGTGGGAAAATGTGTCAATCCAATGAGAACGTGTTTACACATTT
>NW_018127921.1:4744173-4753194 GCF_001952655.1 Monopterus albus | reverse complement strand
TGTTGCTCTCGCTCAAACAAAACATTTCTTAGACATCCAGAAATTTGAGAAGATGTTCATTATTGTATGACCCCAGGGTTGCATGTGCATGGAGAACCCCACGATTGCTTATGGCTGCACAAAGGGTGACATTGCACTTTACAGGAAATGTAGGCTAGAAGCTCAGAAGTGTACTGTAAGCATCAGCACAGAAAATGTCTGAGCATTTACAGACTGCACATACTGATGTCGTAGATCTTTGACCCTTTCGGAGTTGCGCTCAAAGGGTACTCTGTATACTTGCTTCATGCATATGCGGTTACGTTGGAGGACACAGTCAATGGTAGAAAGGCTTACACTGTTGATTCCTTCAAAATTGACATTGTCTTCAATAACTCTTTGCTGAATTTCACAGAGTTGGATGGCATTGTTTTGACGGACCATATCAACAATGAGAACCTCTTGCTCTTGGGAGAACATAGCAGTTCTTCCACCCTGACGTGGTAGTCTTCAATTCTACAAAATTATAAAAACAAACATACATGTAGTAAAAGTATGATGGAAATTACTACTATATATAGTAAAATGTTGTCTGCTTGGACAGCTTTTCTTTACTGTATTTTTCCAGTTCACTTTACAGTATATTGACAAAGTGAATTAGTCATTGAAATGATGAAAATACAGTTTCAAAAAACATATTAACTGTTCTCTTCTGAATGTCCTGATTATGGTGGCCACAGAGAATCTGCTCAAATTAGGTTGAACTTTTTGTCCTGCGTCCCTCATTGTCATTCCATGCACAAGAACATGGTCTATCACAGTAGCTCTAATTTCATCTGAAATTACTGTCCCAGTTCTTGGTCATACTCTTCCTTGTCCTCGTCTTCGTCCTCTTCGTCCACAACCTTGTATACATGCTCTTCCTCTACCTCTCATATTGTTATCCATAGTTGATGGATGTACCCGTGCCATCTGTGCACTTTGAACTGGATTATATTTTGTACCTTCTCATCACATAATTAGAAACAAGTGTGAACAATTTTGAATCGTTGTGTGTAAATGATGATAGCTGTGCTTTAGATGTGTTTTGCTGTCCTGTGTTTAGTATTTTGCAACACAGGTTCATCACAGTGCGAATTGTGTTTAGTGAGTGAGAATGTGTTTAGAGTTTAGCAAAAAGAGTGCATGAGATTTGTAAACAGAAACTCAGTGCCTGAACTTGTTTAAGGTCTTGCAGAAAGAGTGATTTATTCGACAAATTGGTTTAGGCTATTGTGAAATTGGTTCAGAGAACAGGGTTTATTGTTTTAGCAAGTGTGAAAAACTGTAAACATGAAGAGCAGATGAGAGTCAGACAGGAACTAGCAGAACATTTGAGGGGAGTAACTGAGATGAGTAAAGGTCAAAAAGGGAACAAAAGACTTGTAATCCTCACAGAGGGATGACAGGCAAGTAAAGAGGAGCTAAAATGAGAAATGAAGGTATGCAGGTTTGGAGGATTACAGTTTTTCACAATTGTTAAAACAATAAACCTCATTCTCTGAACCAAATTCTCAATAGCCTAAACCAATTTGTCGAATAAATCACTCTTTCTGCAAAACCTTAAACAAGTTCAGGCACTTAGACGCTGTTTGCAAATCTCATGCACTCTTTTTGCTAGACTCTAAATGCATTCTCACTCACTAAAACACAATTCGCACTGTGATGAACCTGTGTTGCAAAACACTAAACAGAGGACAGCAAAACTTAAACACAACTAAAGCACAGTTGTCATCATTTACACACAACGATTAAAAATTGTTCACACTTGTTTCTAATTATGTGATGAGAAGGTACAAATCATAATCCAGTTCAAAGTACACAGATGGCACAGGTACATCCATCAGCTATGGATAACAATATGAGAGGTAGAGGAATATGAGGTGTTGGACAAAAAGGACGAGTAAGAGTAATACCAGGAACAGAATGTGTTCCTTCCACCATACAGCACTGTCCTCAACCCAACAGAAGAGTTTTTCTCTGCATGGTGGTGGAAAGTCTATGACCAAAACCCATATACCAGGGAAAATCTTTTACAGGCAATGGCACTGGCCTGCAGTGACATAGACGTGCAGTCTTGTCAAGGCTGGATCCACCACACCAGAGGGTTTTTTTCCCCATTGCCTGGCAAGGAACAATATTGCCTGCGACGTAGATGAAGCCCTCTGGCCAGGCCCGGTACAAAGATGTGATCCTGAGGCAGAATAATCTTTCTGATGTGTTTTTCTTCTTCTTCTTTTTTGATCGTAACATGGTTTTTGGCAAATTCACTATACAATAAACTTTTTTTTGTTGTAACTACATGTCCTGGATGCTGTGTTCTCTCATTTGTGTATGATCTGAAAGCATTGTTTGATTTTGAGTGTTGGTGACATGGTTTTGAAGCAATTTCTTGATTTTGCCAGAAGAGTCAGAGGTTTTGTGAATTTAGTTTGAGTATTTGGATTTGTGTTTAAGGTTTTGAGAAAATGAGTGGTGGTTTCATGAAATGTGTTTTAACAATTCAGAAAAACTGTAAGATGGGAGACGACCACAACTATCTGTCACAAGAGGATATAATGGAGTATGGAAAAAGGTAGAGGTGACAATGAGACAATGAGCTGTGAGGAGATAGTGAAAGGTGTTCAGAGTCATGTTTCCACTGCAACTAGCATTTACAGCAACAGTTGAAGTGCCCATTGCATTTGCACCCATCATAACTCAAAATAGTCTGTAATTATTTCAGAACGATAAAACCCGAGAGCTTCTTCCTAAAAACAAGAGTACAGTTCGTGAACACTCCTGCTGCCAGTGTTGTGTTGAAATCTGTTTTCACTAACCTGAATCTTAACATTATCCTAACCACAGCCACTGAGGAGGAGCGCTACATGAAACTGATGGGGGAACGAAAACCACTGACAAATAAGCTATGTTTTTAACAATGACAATACCTCAAATCCTACCTGACATGTTCAAGCCAGAATATGAAAGTGGACAACACGGTGAATTGCAACAGCATTAATTAATTTGAATTCCTCCTCCATAAATTGGTAAAAACAGTATATATACTGTTAGAAATTAATAAGTCAGTCAGATAATTATTAGACTTTAATGTGTTAGTAATGTAGTTTAGTAAGATTCAAAGTCTGCTCTAGTCTGCTCTGTTTCAAGGTTAGCAGTAAGCCATGACACCAATTGTTTTCTTGTATTAATCTTGTGTTAGATTTATGTCTGAATGATTGTTTTAATTACACGCCACGTAACAACAACACACACACACACACACACACACACACAGAATTCTTCATTTTGTTATGACTAGGTAATACGCAGCTGCTCCAAGCCTGTGGAGCTCTAGGTAAGAGACGGAGTCTGCTGGACGGACTTCATCTGTGTAAGGGGTTAGCCCAAAACTTATAAATGTATTAGGCTCTGTGTTTCCGGAATCTCTTTTTCTGCTCTCTTCTCCAGCAGCTTGTCTGAAGGAGGGAGCCCTGGGTTGTGTTCTGTAATCCTTTTATATATTTATAAATTTTTTGTAAATAAACCAGCACTAAAATCAAGAAAGATGGACTCCTTCGTTATTCCGATCTGTCCAATAAAAGAACTGGGGTATTACAACTCCTTCGTTATTCCGATCTGTCCAGTAAAAGAACTGGGGTATTACAGTACCCATGAAAACAGATATGTAACACTCTGAACAAAGCGGGTAGTTGAAAAACCCCATATTTTAAGTGGTATAATACAGACATAGTAACTTCTCCAGCCTCTCTAACATTACAGAAACAACGCATTAACAGACAGGCAGCGTGTGTTTTTAAAACTTACCCTCAAGTCCCTCCAAATAGCGGAAACATCATTTCCTTTCAAGTAGCTCCAAGGTTGGTAAATCCAAGCGGTGATCACTGTGTCCTCCCCCACATGACCACATACAGTCCCAAAGTAGTTAAATTAATTCCAACAGGTAGCATAGCACTGACAATAACATCATGGGTCATTAATTTGCTTGTTAGCTAGCAACCAATCACATGCTGCAGACACACTGGCCTCGAGCAGTCAAAACAAACAGGTACTGTGTTCCAGGGAATCCAGCATTGATGAGCTGATCATTCACTGCCCCAGGGTGCTTCACTGGCCGGCTGCTTAAAGGTTAGACCTACAGGTAAAACAATGAGTCCCTGTACATGAACATTCCCAGATATGCAGTAACCTCAGGCCCTGTATTTGTCTCCACATCCTGTGGACACAACGCAGGCAGTGGGAGGTAAAATATATCCACAAAACTGCATGCAGTTGAAATCTTTTGTGTTTAAAATGGCATCGGTGGATGTCAGGCAGGCTTGCATGAATGCACAACTGCCATGGGCACTTTAAAGAGGGTCAACATGCTCACAGCCGTTCTAACATGCTGACATACTGTTGACATCTTAGTTTAGTGAATTGGCATGCTAATTCCAAGTAAACTCATAATTTTGAAGGCATTTAATGGATCACTGACTTTATTACAGTTTATCCTGAGGGAGACATACATTTTTTAATTACATTTCATGGCATTACATTTAATGCTTGTCAATATATTTCAATCATAATCACAAATGTCAAACCAGCAGCAGCAGTGTAACTAGCACTGCCCCCAAGTATTTGTGTGGAGCTGTTTGCTAAAACATAAGTCTCCCTGGTCTCAGCTAGAATATGACAGTACAGGAAGAAAAAGGTTAAAGAATATAAAGAGGGGAGAAGAAGAAAATAAAAGGTTATACAACTGGGTGGGAGGTTATACTGCAGGGTGGTATGTGGGGTAAGAGATGAAAAATGGAATGAAGGTTATAATGACACTGAAGAGATGTAAAAATGAGGAGGAGGTGGTGAGAAGGTTAAAAGGAGGGTCACTACAAAGAGGTGCACAGAGAGGATGAGATGAAATGAGAGAGGAGGAGAGGATAAGCAGGAGAATAAAATGGGTGAAGGGGGTGGTGGAGGATTAATAATACTAGGAGTTCCACTGGGATTTACACAGGAGAGTGTATGAGAGAAGAGGAGTATATGAAAAAATAAATGAGATGAGCGGAGAAGAGTGAAGACAGTTCAAAGACTCCATCAATAACATGTTGCAATAACTGAATTTATTATATTTTAAAATATTGTCATCAGAATTGAAGAACATAAAATTACAGTGGAATAGGAGAGTGAATACAAAATGGGAAGGTGTGAGGGTGAGTCAGGCATAAATGATTAAAATATCAGAAGGAGAGGAAAAGGCATTTCTAAAAGAGACAAGAAGAGCAGAGAAGGGCATGACTAGGTGGGAGAGGGTAAAACAGGGTGTTCTGCTGCGGTGTGACTGGGTGAGCCACTGGAGGGTCTCAGGGTAGCACAGAATTCCTAACAAGGAAGAAGCTGCAAAAAAGAGCCTTAACTGCTTCTGGGAATAGTGCAAACCTATCAGGTAGACTGATCTTTATCCTCCCCACCTTTCTCAGGCACACACTAGCATAAAAAATATCTCCAGACCAAAAAAGTAAAATATTAAAACAAGTTATATTCAAACCGTGAACAATACACTGAGTACACGCAGAGACCAGGCACACAACACCACCCTGACCATATGAGGCCATTCGAGAGCATGGCGCCAGCGGTTCATTCAATAATGACTCAAAATGGGTTCTGAAATTACATTTTCAGAGGTTCTTATTTTAAGTGCATGACTGTAGATTCATGTTAATTTCCTGCAGGAGTCAGTCAAGCATCACATCAATCAAATATCATACAGCTTTCAGAACCTGGAACAAGCCTAATGGGATACAGATGGAGAAATGTTTTGCATGTGATTGACATGAACCTGTCAAGCATCTTATATATATATATATAATTTTTTCAGCTTCTCTGATTTGTGAACGTCTACAGCCCTTCATAAACTAAATTAACGTATTCAGATTTCAGGTTTGAAATGGCCCTATCACATGGAAGACTCCAGCAGCAGAATAAGACTGAACTGTTAACATTTCAATCAACACAGTGGTTAGTAAAAGAGCCTAAGATCACACAATACATACAATAGTCTGTCATGGCTATTCTGGTTATGTACTGGCAGTCTGTCTCTTGCTGTCTCTACATAACCACTAACCACTAAAATGCACTGCATGCAAAACACTATTATTTTGTTTCTGTGAATGAAAATGACATCTTTGAGTCAGGAGGACCCACCCAGGCCATGAGAGACTTTGTCACAATGCTGCCATCTAGTGGGATATCAAAATTCTTCATTCTGTGAAAGCAGTTTAAACTGCTTTAAATTCTATGTATATGTGATGATAATATACTTTAATGGTAACAAATTCTAGAAATTATATTATCTCTTACTGTATATGCTGCACCATTGTGACTCTCTAATAGTCAACACTTGGCTGACTAGGATCCATCAAAACAGATTAAAATGCACACAATAAATGCAGTGAGACAAAGAACAGACCAGCTGTCTGTGAAACATAAACTAAAGGACTCTAGTGTTTTATCTGAGGAGAACGGAGACTCAGACTCACTGACAATACGATGTTTCACTAAAAGATAGATTTAAGATGTATAATAGTTGTATGAAATATTGTTCTACAAACCATATCTTTTAAATCTACAGGAATTTGTTATGGTGGCACTCATGCACAAAGAAAAGCCTTTATGTTAGATGGTGACACTGCTCACAGGGAAAATGAACATTATTGTTTGAGTTCCATTCACTGAATATTACTGATTTTGCAGCCTCCATTATAATGACCATAGTTTTTGCGACATCAAGTCTGGAAATCATAAGAATAAATGAGAGTAATAAAACACGAGGAAGGGATGTGATTGGTGATGCCTGACTCCAACCCTGGGGTTGACACCATGAGATAATTTACAGCTCTGTAAAAATATGTTTATATCTGGATTACAAAAAATAATCTTTGCCAGCTCTGTCTTAATTTTATGTCATACATTATCTTGCCTTAACTTTTACACAAAATTATTTTACACAAAAGAGAATTTTGGCCATATTATTTTAAATTTCCCTGCCTCATCACATATTTTTCTGCCCCATCATATTCTACCCTGTTACAGAGCCTATATAAAAATACACAGTGCCCAAGCTTCCAAAATATATTTTATTGCATATCCTTCAAAAAACAGTTATGGTTGGTTATGATTTTTTTTTTATCTGTACACTTTCTATGCAATAACTCAATTATGAGTGAAATCATTTCTATTACGTATTACAGCTAAACTGTTTAATATATGTTATCTAAAGACCAGCTTAACCTAAGGTTCAGTGTTATAATAATCTTTTCATCAGGAACTATCTCCATCTTTTCTATACTGTGCTGTATTTTTGACAGCATACAACAGACATGGCCAAAAAAACAGCAGTGAGAGAATTACACTGAAACAATACATATGACAAATCCCAGAACTAAACACCTAAGACTCAGATTTCCTCTCTTTTGTTACTGCTTGACTCGTGTACTATTTATATCAGTGATAATCTCATTTGTTTACTGTAACTGCATTGTCTTACAAGAAATAGAATGATAGCATACTGACAGTCAAAGGCTGTCAACATACCGTACTACACAGGAAAAATAATGGCCACTATTACCTGCAGCAGTGCACTGACACCAGCTAAACTGAAATGGAGCTGTTTAGACACCAGCTAAACTGAAATGGAGCTGTATAGTACTGTATATGTGTGAATGAGAGAAGGTCATATCTTGCCACACATACATAACTCTATATTTGAGCCAATATACAACCCCAAATCAGAAAAAGTTGGGACAGTATGTAAAATCCAAATTAAAACAGAAAATAGTGATTTGTAAATCATCTGTGTCCTATATTACAATACAGCAGCACATTATTTGATGTGATACCTCATCAATTTTATTCTTTGTTCAAAATAAACACTTATTTCAATTCAGATGCCGGCAACACATTCCAAAAAAAGTTGGGGCAGCTGTAGTTCAAGGCTAGTAAAACAGTAAAATGATGAGTTCACTTGAAAAACGTGATGTCAACAGGTGATATCATGATTTGGAACAAAAGCGGCATCCAGGAAAGGCCAAGCCCTTCAGGAGCAAAGATGGGCAATGGATCACCACTTTGCCAATCATATATATGTGAAGAAATTACTGAATTGTTTAAAAACTATGTTCCTCAAATAAAGATAGGAAGGGATTTGGATATGTCACCCTATATGGTGCATAACACACTTAAAAGATTCAAGGAATCTGGAGGGATTTCAGTGTGTAAAAGGCAAGGGCGGTGGCATCCAGGAAAGGCCAAGCCCTTCAGGAGCAAAGATGGGCAATGGATCACCACTTTGCCAACATATATGTGAAGAAATTACTACTGAATTGTTTAAAAACTATGTTCCTCAAATAAAGATAGGAAGGGATTTGGATATGTCACCCTATATGGTGCATAACACACTTAAAAGATTCAAGGAATCTGGAGGGATTTCAGTGTGTAAAAGGCAAGGGCGGAAGCCTAAGCTGGATGACTGTGCTCTCCGATCCTTCAGATGGCACTGCATCAAGAATCATCACTCTTCTATAAGCGATATAACTACATGGGCTCAGGATTACTTTGGCACACCTGTGTTAAGCACTAAAATAAGTGGTTGCATTCATAAATGCTACTTAAAACTGTACTGTGCCAAAAGGAAGCCCTATGTCAACAGTGTCCAGGGCCCGTATTCACAAAGCATCTTAGAATTCTCTCAGAGAGCTCCTATCTTAGCCTAAAAAGTCCTAGCTGGGAGTCCTAGACTAAAAGTGATTTAGGAAACTTCTCAGAGCAACTCTGAGCAAGGAAAGTACAAAAACTTTTATCTTAGTGAGGAGGTGTGGTTGACCCCGTTGCTAGGGATGATGCAGCAAATCTTGGACTGTGATTGGTTGATAAAGAATCTGTCACGGTCTTTACAACAATGCAGTCTTTGTGAAAAGAGAATATATGATAATATGATGGACAGTGAAATCATAATGTTTGTATATA
>NW_018127921.1:4741664-4743568 GCF_001952655.1 Monopterus albus | reverse complement strand
GGAAGCTTTGTGAATACAGGCCCAGAAGTGCAGTCAACTGCTCTGCCCTCAGATGCATCTGGGATGAACCATCAGGTCTCTTGGAAAGAATGAATGGAAAGGACCATCTAGACCGTTACCAGCGACAGGTCCAAAAGCCAGGGTCTGTCATTGTTGTGGCTGCGGATGAGTGCGCTCCCAGCACCTCGTCTGCCTGCCCTAGGTTCCATCAACAGCTCCGCCCCGACAGGTGCTGGAGCGCACTCCTGGTGGCGAGGCACACCTGCTCCCAATCAGTTATGTGAATAGGAATGTAACATCACACCTGGTAAATGCTTTACTGTCCCAACTTTTTTGGAATGTGTTGCCGGCATCAGAATTGAAGTGAGTGTTTATTTTGTACAAAGAATGAAATTGATGAGGTTATCACATCAAATAATGTGCTTCTGTATTTTCAATATAATATAGGACACAGATAATTTACACATCACTATTTTCAGTTTCAATTTTGATTTATATACTATCCCAACTTTCTCTGATTTGGGGTTGTATTTGAAAATGTGAGCTCTTTTCATCACCGGGTCTGTTGTGCTGCTACTGGGTCACCACTGAGTGACTTCCGGCTGGAGTTCATTCTGTGCTGAAGTGATTCTGCTGGTTTTAAACCATGTAGGGACACGTTATCTCTATGGCCCAGAAAGACCACCAATATCTCTATTTTTTCTGAATACAACCCAACACAAGCGCACAGGAATACACAGACAGCACACACACACACACACACACACACACACACAGACTGGGCATTCAAGACTGCAACCTACAGAGACACTGACACTCACAGTGAGCGAGCAACACACAAATTCATACTCTCTTCACAGGCACACAAACAAATCAATCTACACACTTTTTAAGGACTAATGTATGCATTCACACTCTCTTCACAAAGTACCTCACAGGCAGGGACCCCACCAGAGCTGAACGAGAAATACATTTCAAAAAGAGATGGTTGGGTAAGAACACCAAACTGCACCACACTATCACTTCACAGCTTGTGAGGAAAATACACGTAGCTCCCTTGAGTGAAAATGAGCCTCATCTCCAGTACAGTATTAGTTTATTTTGGCTACACGCTCAGCAGTGTCCCCCTGTGGCCACTGGGAGTATTGCAAGTCACTGCATCTGTTGTACAGTATATGGCACTATTAATAAATGAAGGAGGTTGTGTAAAGGGTGAGGATTAAAGCCTGTTTAATTTTGAATCAGAAGAAGACAGACAACCATCTTAAACACTGCATTCTAGCTATGTTATATTTTGTTGTGGAAAAATATTTTAAAGCGCAGTGAGTGTAAAATAAATACTTATCAGTTCTGCACATTACATATTTTTTTTCCTGCAGGAAGGAGGTTTCTCTGAACAGAGTGTCTAATACAGTCTGTTACAGGGAAGCTCAATGAACAGAGTGTGACAGCCCTTCTTATACTCAGCATACAACAAAGACAGATGCTCAAACAGATCAAGGAAACAGGATACAATTCATAACAGGATACCAGCCCTTTGGTCCCAGATCACATCTAGTTTGGCAACCACAAGGACATACAAAGGTTTATGACCATGCAAAAAATGAATGCATACAATGACAAGAAAGCCACAGCTAAAGAACTTGTTAGGTATTTTTAGTCAGATAGAAATTGGATAGATACTTTATGTATTAGAAATGTTTAGTGGAGATAGGATGTCTAGTTAGACTGTTAAATGCTTAGTCATGCTTATGAGTTTCTACAGGGTACATCTGGTCAAGATAACTAGAGAGAAAAGTTGATGACTGTCAGCAGACAGGGTGTTAATATTATTATAATGACGTGTATAACTGTAGCCTTAGCCATAATATGTTCTTATGTTTAAGTCACGACATGTTACTAGA
>NW_018127921.1:4707417-4740898 GCF_001952655.1 Monopterus albus | reverse complement strand
GACTGTAAAAAGATTGCTGAAGAAAGCCCGTGATCCATATCTCGCTCTTTTGGCATACAGGGTGACCCCACTGTCTAATGGGTACAGCCCCCCTAATGGATATAGCCCTGCCCACCTTCTTATGGGTCGGAGGATCCGCACACCCATTCCCCACCTTCCCACTCTGCTCACCCCAACTCTTCCAGATAGTGCTGCAGTGACAGTTCAGGAAAGAGAGAGGAAGTTGAAGGATAGCAGTGTGTTCAACAGGAGACACCGTGTGCGAGATCTATGTCAACTCACACCAGGTCAGTCAGTGTGGATTACTGATACCAAGGCGGAAGGCACGGTGGTTTCTTCCCACTCCACACCTTGCTCCTATGTAGCAGAGAGCCCTTCAGGCACCATCAGGAGAAACAGACGTCACCTCAGACACAGACATCTGCCAAACCAGCGGACGACACTCTGGTAACCCCAGAGCATCCAGAGACTCCAGCACAGACTCCAAAGTTGCATATACCTGGTCTGGTCAGAACTTGGTTTGGAAGTTAAAGTTAAATACAGTATGTTTGTTTAGCTGGTCAATACTTTATGCATTCTTTTTGAAGAAAGGGGGGTAATAATAGTTCAGCATTGGAAGACAGGTCAGCGGCTGCACTCATGCCATACGCAGCACCACTGCGTGTTGTCTGAGGCGACAGAAGGCCCAGAGAGACCGGTGGGTCATATGGTTGGGGCTTGACGTCAGGTCTGTCCTGAAGTTGGTGCGTGACAGACGGTCCAGGCTGTGGTGGTGCAGTTGGTGGGCAGGCATTGAGGTGGGGGTCCAGCTTCAGAGCCGTACACTGCGGATACAGAGGACTGAGGGACAATCATGGTTTTCTTTTTTACCAATGATTAAGTTCCTCAATTCTTTTTTACACTTAAAGAACCCCTGTGGGGAAAACCAAATTCACGTGTGCATATGGCCACGCTTTGGACACTTGTCACCGTACTGTCTCCTCATTATGTCAAAAATTGAACTCTCCAGAGGATCCTCCTCCTTACTCGTCTTGTTCCCCATTGTCCTAGATGAGAGTTGTGCACAACTATAATTTTCAGTACAAAGCGGACGTCTCCGTTAGGATTCAGTCACTTATACCTTTTTTGTGACTAGACAGGACCTCAGTGTCCTCGCCTTAAACTCCAAATTGAGAACACCTACCTCAGTGCCATGTTTAAGTGACACCTACACTCAGTACTTTTAGATAAAGTACCTACCTCAGTATTTAAAAGAATACCTACATCACAAGACAAGGGATCATCAATTATTAACACAATAGCTTTCCCGAATTTACTAATTTAACATTCTTCTCAATGTATTTAACACTCACCACAGAGAATAATCTCTTTCCAAATGGACACTTGGGGATCCCGTCAGTGATAATCCAGGGCATCCTCTGACAGTCCCCCATCACTCAGAAATATGGATGAGGTTTGGGCCTGAGAAAATTGTTGTTCTCAGGCTGGCCAGGCCCTGTCTGACAGACGTTCTAGACGACCACTCGAGGGATCCCATCCTCGTCGCCAGAATTGTTGTGGACAATTCACCCCAGGATACCAGCCCTTTGGTCCCAGGTCACATCTAGTTTGGCAACCACAACGACATACAAAAGGTTTACGACCATGCAATAAATGGTCTGGGGGTCACAACCACACAAATGACTGCATACAATGACATGAAAGCCACAGCTAAAGAACTTAAAGGGTGCTATTACAAAAATTGCCACGACAATTCTAGTACCAGTCTGTCCGGTTCGGCGCGTGAAGCTGCCGAAAATGTTGTGGTGAACTCAATTGAAGTGCCAGACGAGGATACGTGAAAAACAGTCTCTTTAATGTGAGCTCAGACACTGAACAATAAACCGATACAAGACACGGTGCAACACAAAACGCACATACAGATCGGTATAGCAGTCCAAGATCAGAGCCAGCAAACACATACAGCAAAGGAATCTGAGAAGCATAGTCCAACGGGAAGTCCGATAAATCATTCACAGTAGGCAGTCTGAAGTTAGAGGGTAAGGCAGAACAGAATTGTCAAAGCACACGATCCGGGTCAAACACAAGAAATACCAAAATAAAAAATAATGCTGGAGTCAGAGCGGGCGTCCAGAACAACCTAGCAGCGTCCTGGTGGGAGGACGCTGCCTAAATAGAGGTGAAAAACAGGTGCAAACAATAAGGAGCAGGTGAAAGCAATGTGAGTGATGATGAAAGTAAAAAGACCGAAACTGTGGTGAAACAAAAACAGGAAGTAATGTCAAAATAAAAGCACCACAGGAAGCACACAGAGCCGAATCATGACACCAGTCATTACAACTGATTTAATTTACAGTTGATTTATCGAAACCTATTTGCAAAACACTGTTTTAAGCCCTGCTTGCAAACCACTGCTGCTCCTGTGTCTTATTCCAGTCATCGTTTGTTTGACATATCTGTACATTTTTCTTAATCTTCATGCAAATACTAGCTTTTGTTTTATTCTTCTAAAGTAGATGTTATCATCAGGAATCTAATCACTGCAATTGTTCATAATCAGCTGTTGTAGGTAATGTGCAGGAGCTTTAGTCATCTCTATGAAATGCAAGATTTTTTCAAAATGTATTGTATCATCTCTGCTAAACCACAAAAGGAACAGTTTCGAAGTATTAACCAGGAAAAGGAAGTAAGTCTGACCAAGGACTGCTTGCATTAGTAAACTGAATGTCCTGCAGCTATTATAAGTGTTTTTACCCTTTAATGAAATCTATCTATCTTCTTTCCATTATTAGTCACACGGGGTTAAGCACTGATTTGACAAAGCTATAAGCTATAAGAGGTGATTATTATTATGATGCTCCTTTCAGGGGCAACTGGAAATTTGGAGACACTGTTCTAACAGTGGAAATGATGAGATAGAGCAGACCAGCAGTGTTTTACTGCACTGGCATGGGACTTAAACATCATTAGGTGGGGTTAAATTGCATAACAGACATATCTAAACTGTTGCTTCCTATACTGGAAATGCTGTTAAATATGTTTACCTTTTATTATATCAAAGCTGTTAAGATTACAGTAAAGAGGAATGCTGTCTCGATTAAGTTATTTTTGTCAGGGTTGCGCTCTGCTCCCTGCCTCTCTCCCTGTTTCTCTCTCTCTATCTCTCCCCGCAGACACCAGCATCCCAATATTTATTACATTTTCACTATTCCATGTAAAAACATCAGTTAATCAGGCAATTGTAGCACAAATGTACTCTATTTGTTTTTAGTATTTGGGTTGAAAAGTAAGATACCTAAAAGATTAATGTACCCAGTTATTTCCCAGTTGAGTCAGTTTAAAGGTATCCTGCTTAATCTTTGACCACTCTATAGCTATATTTTTATGGGTAAGACCCTGTTTATTTGCATGCATGAAGATACAAATGCACATGCACAGTAGTAGTGCAATTCACATCCCACCACAGGTTTTGTGCTTCTCTGCAGATCAGTATTTGGCAATAGTAAAAAGGTAACAGGACATATCCAAAAAAGCAGGGAAGACGACTGCTACCTGGTCTACATATAAACTATCAAAACTGGCTTTTCAAATTGTATTAAAGGAAGAAACTGCACCCACCACATTTGTTAGACCCCGAGCATAGGCCTACACATAATGCGTTTCAGTGCTAAATGTAAGCAGAACCTTTGTTCACAAAAAAATTCCAGAGCATCTGTACGCTTTCAAGCAATTGATCACAAAATCCGTTTTTCGCAGGGAGCTCCTGAACGCAGCAGTATGATGCTTGCAGCCTGTAATCGTTGGGCAATGTGTAGGAAGAGGACGACTGAATCTCTCCAAAGAGAGTGAGTTATCATGTCCAGGCGGTGGCGAGAGGGTCCTCGCAGCCATCCAGGAGACCCCCCCGGTGGCTCCAAAACAGTGCAAATGCCTCACAAAGATGAACAGTCAGATGAGGTCGAGGACACGGCGAGTTCGCTGCGGAAGTTGCCGCGATGGATGCGGCTTTACTTTTACGGGATGCACGGTGTTACTCTAGATGTCTTGCTCTCGTCGTTTCGTGGTGTTTTAATTGATCAGGACCCTAAACTGGTGGGTTTTTCCTCTCCCTATCTTTGCATCATGCATTCACTGGCACACTTTGCGCTGGAGAAGATCTACTCACAAAAAAGGTGTTTCCGAATTCGGCCCGTGGTGTTTCATCTTGTTTTCTATCCGTCTGTCTACATCGGGCTGCAGATCCTCATCGGGAACATAAACACTTTGACCGAGCACGTACGCGTGGTGTCAGGGACGCAGCTGGCAGTGCACTACGCCCTGGCTCTGTATTTCGTCCAGGTGTTTCACAGAGGGCTGTCAAGGCTGCAGTATTGCCCCTCCTACCCCGCCGACCTCCACAGAAACCCCGTGGCAGAGGACAGCGGTCATGATGGGGGGCCTCCTCACGGTCTCCCCGGCTTTGCGCGGTTCTTGTTTTTCGGGATGCATGGTTTTCTGGACGAGGTGCTTTTCACATCTGTGTTCAACTTGGTGGAGAAGTCGGACCGGACCCTCAGCGGTTACACGTCCCTGTGGTCATTCCTGATGTACGGCAGCTGCAGCTTCGTAGTGGAAAAGCTCTACCTTCACCTGCACTTCAGCAGAGGCTGGGGGACATGGCGACGACTCCCCATCTACCTCTGCTTCATCTACACCTGGGAGTTCTCCTGGGGCCTGGTCCTGAGGCAGTTTGACGCCTGCTCCTGGGATTATTCCCACTATCCTCACAACTTCATGGGACTCATCACCTTGCTATACCTGCCGGGATGGGTCTGCCTCAGTTTGTATCAGGACGTGCTGTCTAACGTTCTCCTGAGGATAAGGTGCACCAAAGATGTAACTGAATTGAGTGGGGGTAATGGAGGGGTCAATGGACAGCTGAAGGGAAATTAAAAACTACTTTTTTCTTTTCTTTTACAGGTTTAAATACTTCCTGGGCAAAGTCTGGCCCATGTCTGACTGATTATTCTAGAAAAGAACGAATGGGCATAGTACATAGTATATTTATTCCCAAACTGATTTGATGAGAAAAGTGACAGTTATGTTTGCCAACAGACACAGTTTGGAGACATTTAAGAGGTAAAACAGTATAAGGTTTGGTCCAGGATGGGTATATAACTTAAAACTGTGGTGTTCGTCCAGGGCTCAGTTTCATGCCCCGGTTCAAGATTAGCATTTGCCACCATATGAAAGTACTGTATTTAATTTGTTCAGACAGGAGATGTGTTGCTATGACAATGGATGTTCAATATGGAATACAACATTTTGGGACAGATAATGTTGAGATGATTCCGTGTATACTCTGGAGTCTGGACAGCTGTTAGCAGTATGCACATTAGACATTTCCCAGCTGTCAGCTCTGCAGTGCCTGATATTTTCAGGTCCATGAATGAAGATTAAACACAACTAGGACCCTGAATGTTTACCTAAACAGTTTACATTCAGTCAACCTCCTGCCTTTCTTATCTGTCTCATGTAAGACAGATAACATTTTTAATGATTACAGTAGCAGACTAGCAATCGTACATACTTTGTGGCGGGTCTAGATTAAGCTGGATCAGTTGTGTCATTGGCATTCTTTAACTGTAGTTCATATATGTATGATAAAAAGAAATTAATTTTACAAAGCATCAAAAAGCTTTTGTTTCAGAAGGTTTATGATTTAGGTTTTGTTCACCCAAGTACATGTATTGCCTAAAATTCACAAGTCAGTATCTTCAGGACAAAGATGATGCAAAAGCAACCATATCCATTTACTTCAACTTCTTTCATGCAAATTGTTTTACAGTGCTCATTTCTCTTAATTTTTGAAGTCATTGCATTTTGAAACAATCTCCTTTTCACCTATAGTGTGCCCATAGCAACTGTCAGAGTAGAGATAAACCCAGAAACATGTAGCAAGAGAAAACCTGGATGTGAATGGATACGAGGAGCCAGGGGAGGTTTTACTGTGAATCTTTTATGAACCAAATGTTATTTTGCTGGTGTGTCTTGCTGTGCAAACCGAGTCAAAGAAACTAAGAGCGAGTGTCCACAAGGCTCCTTCTTTAAGTTGTAGGTTAGGGTCCATTATAGTCTGACATTTCAAGCCCATGTCAACATATGGAGTAAAAGTATTTGAAACTGCAGCAACAATGACAGTCTCGCTCTTTATGTTATCACTAATTCTATTAGTTTCACAGCAAAATGTTTTTACTTATCTCTAATGAACAAGCTTTAAAAAACCTATGTCAATACAAATTCAACATACAGCAGCAGAATATTAAATACTAAAGCACTAAATGTGTAACCATCAGATAGTGGTTCTTTGTTGGTAGAAACTGCAGATGTAACTGGATAATGTTCCAAGTACACACTGAAATAGGACCAATGTTCATCAAATTCAGGTGCACTGTGCTCATTTTATACTATTTTATAATAGGTTGAATAATATAGAATTTTATAATGTTTACAATAAGAAATGCTCATTGTTGCATAGTAGATGAATTAATATCTCAGTTGTCAAACACCTCTTAAGAATTACTTTGTTTTATTATCTTTTTTTTAACCTTACCCAATGCTTTGTTATAAGCCCCAGGTCTAGTCAGTTACATTGTCTCTAAAGCACTGAACAAGTTTAGATCTCAAACTGGCAGACATTTCATTTAAAAGGCAGTTATTGACAGTCTTGTCACTGTACGTTTCATAGAAGCAGCTTCAGAGTTGACACAGAAATGTGGCTTAAAGAAAACATATTACAGACTTTTGTCAATTCAAAAGGGTACATGTCCTAAAAAACCTCCAATGGTTTGGCTTCATAGCAGCCTTCTGAGCACACCAGTCGAAGCACCTTCTAAGGTCCTGTCATTTATGAAACTGCCCTTTAATATTTTTTTATAATTAGAATACAGTTCATTATAAATACAACTCTAAAGTTTCACCATTTGTATTGACTTATTGTGGAGATGAGTAGCATTTTCTTACACCATTAGATACGTTTGTGATTTACTGGATGCAGAGTTTGACTGAATTTGAAATCCAATCCAGTCATCCTATTTAATGTACATACTGCAATACAATGCAAAAGTAAGGTTTTTATGTCCTTGTACACTGGGGAGTGACAATGAAATACGTTAGAATCATTCACTTTGGATTCTCAAAATAATTTTTTCTTGTCTAGTGGTGAGCTCAATCAGATTTCTTTCTGTATATTTAGAAAATTAATTTGCATAAACACATCTTATTGTGTCAAAACGTATTTCACGCCATGTTAAGAATGTACATAGTGTGTTTTGCTTTTTCTTCTACTTGGCAGCTATACTGAGGTCCTTAATTTTGCATTAAATTTGCATTTTCTGAACCACAGCTGCATGTATGAGCGACTTTTAACTTTTTACATCTTCCATGGCTGAATAAGTATATTCTAAGTTGTTATCCATCGATTAAAAACAACCAGACTGCTTTTAGAAAAGGTGTGAAAGGTTGGAATTAAATGCAAATTAGTGTAAAAATGATGACTGACCTGTAATAGCATATACTGTATGACTTACAATTTAAATTAAATAAAAAAAAAAAAAATCCTGTGACATGGCTGGTACTCCATTTCATTAATGCACCATTCAGTGGAGTTTTGAGCAATTGTGTTTCACTGAGTACTAAATATTACTTGTTCTTGTCAAAAAATAGACAAGGTGAGTCCAGGTAAAAGCTCGAATCTCCTGTTTTGCAGTCAAATGACTGCTCTAGTTGTACAACAAAAGCATAAAGAAAAATGAAGCAGATTCTTTGGTGCCCTGGGTGTTTCATACACTATGAACAAAAAAGGTCTGCAACCTATTTTCTGGTTGACTCATAACACTGACATGATATTGTCAATTGTTGGCAGCAGTTCCTTGTACAGTTGGGTCTGCCCATATGCACACACTGTATCTTATTTCTGGTATAAAACAGGTGTCAGGCCATGACCTGCCTCACTTTCCTCTTTTTCTCCCCTCAGCGACACTGCTGAGATGCCTCACCTGATAACTGACTCCCGGGCGCAGCACACAGGTGACGCTCATTCCACTTATCACTTCCCTTTCTTATTTAAACCCCTGGCAGATGCTCCGTCGTGGCCAGAGCATTAATGTATTTTTGATCATGTATACGGGATGCCAACGTTGACAGTTTCTGTGCAGTTGATCCCTTTTTCTACACCCCCGGCAATTCTCACCTGCCCGTCTTCCTAGTCTCCTCGTCCCTCCTGGTCTTCTCCTGGGTTCCTTGTCGTCCTGATCATCTGACTCTCCTGTTCCCTACAGTCCTCCTATCTACTCACCTGCCCGTCCTGGTCTCCTCAGTCATCACTGCCTACTCTGGTTAATGGACTATACATATACTCAGTACTTTGCTTTTCCCCAATCAACCAACTTTTTTTACTAGCACCTGGGTCTGCATCCTATCTCTTGTTCTCCCTCACCCCCTGGTGAGGGGATTCAACCATAACAACAGGCCTCAGCAAAGTACACCTCAAAGCCAAAGTCCAAAGACACAGTGACTGATTATATGACAGATAATGTTGGGGTTTACCAATAAGTTACTTTTTATAGTAGAACACACACACACACACACACACTAGTTCCTGGTAAACACAAAGTCTACCTGTTAGTATTATCTCTTGTTGCTGCTTCCTTGGTGAGATACTGTTGTGAAAAATTAAACAAGACAGAGAGGAACCAAAGGGGTAAATAAAAAGCATTTTGCTTAATGTCTGAGTCCAAAACCTCTAGGAGAAAATTTACTTTTCTGAGGATCACTGTGCTTTTGTTGCCATTTATACATGTGTGTGGCAGTGAACTGGTCTCTATATTATGTTTGCACCGTGCACATTTAAGTGTATGTAGTTGCAAGTATATGATAACTGATATTATATACTGTAACTGCTACATTTTACACCCATAAAGCTGCACACATTGTTAAAGCAGTAACAAGGGAATAATGCAGGATTCTTAAGGTGGATTAATTCAATTCATTGAGGTTAAGATTAATCAAACTTGATTCCTACATCTGAAGAGCAGTAAAGATAACACCTGAGAAGCGGCAGACAGGATGCAGGTCCAGCTCAATGCTCGACATGGACAGCACAAATTCTGCCAGTGGTAGTAGAAGTACACAAGCTCAATACTCAAGCAAAAATGCAATTACTTTCTTAAAAAATACTTCACTCTAAGTAGAACTACCACATTATTTTCAGCTGAGGGAATGAATGAGCTAATGAATTACTAATATTAAGGTTAGAGTGGTGCTGAAAGAGAAAAGAGGAGCAAGATTTGGAATAAGTTCCGAAACTGAAAAAAAATATTTTTTGGTTTGTTCTACAATGTCAGCAGTTGCAGGCAAAGATGAGCCGACGTTTTCCACATTTGAAAATTATAAAAACAAGAAATCTGTCCAAGACACATCATGGAGAACATAGCATAGCACAAGGCCAGCAGCTTGTCATTAGTTTATAACAGTGGATGAGTTACAGTGATATAACAGCACAGTTTTGTGTTTATCATTACATTAGGTGGTGTTCAATAATATACAGAGGCGCTGAAAACAAGCTAGCACATTTCAGTCTTGAACCACAATCCTTCAGTGTGTCACTCAGACACAGATTTTATTCCAGTATTATCTAACTGATCTCATTGTCTGTGTTTGCCTTACTGCCATTACTGTGCTGTCATGTCTTTCAGCAGTCCAGTAGAAGTCTACGGTGTGATGTTACCAGGCTATCATAGTTAGCACTGGCCCCCCACAGTACAGCACCAGGGACTCCTTTGCCCACACTCTCCTCAATGGTGCCGACTTGGTCTCCCTGGGCAAAAATGTGTAAACATATTCTGTACACAGACACAATTTAGACAAAACTATTATGATTTTATTTTATATTGTTCAGTATCAGTACACACATGATACCAGGTGAGAATAGAGAATAAGGATTACACGATCAGGTGAGGGTTAACACCTGAGCAGGGTGTTGTTACACCAAAGAAACCAAACTCTTCATTAAAATTGGACCCAGAGGCTGAAAACACCTCTCTACTGAAATGAAGATGTAACCTAAGATGTATCTAATCTAGTAAATTGTGTGGTCAACCTTAATGAGCTGTTTCAAATGATGTAATCTGTTTCAATGGTGGGTTTAATTACTTAGTAAGATTAGGGAGTGGTAATATATAATACATGAATGGGGCAAGTAATAAACAAATCAGACTTAAATCCCTTATATTTACCTGGCTGAGGAAGCATCTGTTCTGAGCAACAAAGTCAGGTCGGGTGTACACAAATATGGGTGCGGTGCCACTTTGTCTGGGCAGGACAGAGACTCTCAAGGCTTCCTGGACACGGTTTCTCACCATCAACAAAGCTTTGGGATTGTCTTCGAGAGAGGCCTGACACAGTGAAAGGATGCAAGAAAAAAATACACCTGAGGATTATGAAAACACTAACATTATCCTACGCTTCTAACCAACCTGCAGGTAGACAGAGGGGTAGAGCGCAGTGCTGGACTCCCACAGTCACAGCAGCTCGTCATTCCGCCTCCTCATCTCCTTGGAGCATTGTCCAAGTGTAGTCTGACTCCAACCAACCATAGTTATAACAGTTACCAGTTTTTTTTTGTTTTTTTTTTTGCTTAACCAAGGATTAAGCATCATAGGACAAAAAAAAAAAAAATCTTATATGATGCATAAGTACTCCTGCTTGTATCTTCTTTCATCTTTAACAGGTAGACATGGTGCAATCAGCTAGTAAATCAAACCCCAATTTACTCGAGTATGGTTTACAAACTGACAAAACAGACATGTGAGACTGAGATATTTGTGTGCATTTCTAAAAAAGCTAGAGGACTCCTCAACTACCAAGCTCTAAGTAGAAATGTTTGGCATAGCTACAAGAGCTATATTGCTATCTTTCCAAACAATGACACTACAACACTGCATCTTATATTTTTAAGAATAAATAGCACTAATAATTGCTCTAACAGATGGGCAGCAACTCTTCACCGTGAATTCATCACTCATCATTGCAGGTAGCATTAAGCAGAATAGCATGAGCTGGCTGTTGTGCTTTGGCTTACGTTTGTGACAAATGTAGTTTGATAGAGTAACCACTATGCTGTGCTCTGTTCAGCATAGTTAGTGTAATGCTGCCATCTTGTGGTTAAGATGAAAATTTCAACTAATGAAGAAGATCAGTTCATTTTTAAGTTAATATTATGTTAACAGATCTATTAATATACAGATATACTCAAATAAGGAGTACATCACCATATAATATGACATAGTATAGCTACTCCACCATTTCCCTTTTTGGCTTGTGACCATTTAAAGCAAACTAATGTTTACTCATGAGTCCTTCTCATTGGTAACGATAAAAGCAATTATTCAACTAATAAGTCAGTCACCAGACACATATAGCAACTGTTTTGATCATTTATTATTAATCAATTTAACCTGTTACTGGCTTGAGTTATTTAAGTAGAAATACCAAACTGTTTTTGGTTTCAGCTTTTTTGGATATGAAACTTTCACAGTTTTCCAACATTTTATAGACATAATGATTAATCATGAAACTGTTATGTTTAGTCTCCTCACCAGGAGGGTGAGGGAGAACTGAGGTAGGACTCAAAAGTGCAGACCCAGGTGCTAGTGAAAAAAAGGTGCTTTATTTAAGGAGCACAAACAGAGTAACTGAGTCAACGTATAGTACAGTTACCAGGGTAGGGCAGGGATGGCTGAGGAGACTAGGACGAGCAGATGAGTAGGAGGTTTGCAGAAAACAGGAGAGTAGAGGACCAGGACGAGGCAGGCGAGTAGACAGGAGGGACACGGGAATGAGAAGACAGGACTGGTGTAGCTCTCGTTGAAGCGTTAGCCGTCCGGTACCCACGGCTGGGAAAATCACCGTCAGGTACTCATGGCTAGGAAAGTTCGCCAACAATGTGTGGCCCTGTCTAACACAAACACAAAAACCTCGCCGTTCAACCTGTCAATACTTCCTCAACATGTCCGTGCCTCACATAGTGTAATACAACAGCGTCTGCCAGATGTTTAAATAAGTCATGCACCCCAGCTGTGCACGACAACCCACAAGTCACTAATTACAGAAAGCGACACAGCTGGGGCGCTGATCCCACAAAAAAGAGAGAGCAGGAGAGAGAAAGGCAGAAGAGAGGCAGGTCGCACCAAGTGGAGCTGACAGAAACAAAATGCCATAACTGGAAAACCACAACACTTTCCTTTTTAAATATGTATCTGTCTTGGTGAACCCGCCATGATATTTCCAAAAATACGTGACCATGCTGAGGAGATGTGGAACGATCAAGATCAAGAATCTTTATTGTCATTATGCAATCAGTATTCATGGGTCACATAACAAAATTCTGTTTGGTAATTCTTGGCTTAAAAGTAAACATTTAAAAGATACAGGCCAATTATATTAGATATTATATTATTTTATTTTATATTATGTTATATATTATATTAAATATTCATACAGGGGCCTGTATGGGAATGTAAAACATAATATTCATGCTGTCCTCTTCACTCACTCTTTCATAACCTCAATTTTCTATTGGTGTGGAAAGTAGGCCAAATGAATATTTTTGGTGTTAACACTGGTTCAAATAACCCCCATAACACATCCAGCCTTAAAATACTGCAAAGCTTTCCATTCTACAAATACATTAATTAAAAACACCTATGGGCATACTTACACACACAGGGACGTGTATTAGAAGGACTGCCCTCATGCTTGCACTTCACACATTGTTGTCATCATTGCTCTGAAATGCCAGTCACGTATCTTACACAAGCAGCAGTGTCTGTTCTCAGTTCAGTCCTGTTGCTGTTGTGTGAGTAATTGCATACCAAGCAGTGTTAGTATCAGTACCATCAAATTTCTATGAATGAGGCATCTGTATCCCTCTGGGTACCTGTGTAGATGCAGAATTTACTTCCTTATTTGCAAAATTGCTTACTTACTTTATAACAGCCTTTGCATGAGACTGAAAGCATCTACAACATGAACTTAGAAAAAGAAGTTTAGAAACCATGACCCAAAAGGAACTGAAGCCATTTAAGTTCTCTTTTTTTCATGTTAAAGTAAGGAAACTTGATGGTGTTTGTGGCATTATGGGTTTTGTATCATGCTAAACAAAAGTATCATAGTCATCATTGTAGTTAACCAGCTTTCAAGAATAAATGGGTTGTTTCTCAGTAATATTAAACACATCCTAGGTTTTACTGCTTCTCCATTGCTTTTGTTTAAAATGTCTCTCTCTAGGTCACAATCCCTTGTTTTTCACCCTCAGTCCATATGACTTTTTCTCTCTCAGTGACTGCTCCAAAATGTCTTTTTTCCATTTCCTTGCATGAAGAACACAAGTGCTCTTATAACTACTTAATCAGGATGAGTAACTTCTGGCAGACGCATTTAAACCTAGCTTGCTGGAGTAGTTCAGGTGTTTCTCTGCCTGTCACTCAAGTTTTTCAAGTTCTGCAAGACTCTGTTGATGGTAATTAAGTTGAATTAGGTGGAAATTCATGGAAGTAAATATAAAATGTAGAGGATGTGCTGATGCTGAAATTAAGGTTTTGAGAATTATTTCAAAGCTTACTTGGGGATTACATTTAACAAAGACTCACTGCAATACATTTGACAGTAAAATTAGGAAGAAACTTTATCTATATGCCAACATTCCCTTAAATAATTTTCAAGTTTATGTGTATGTAACTTCATGAGTGCAGCAATCCATGCTTTGATGAAACAATACCACATCTCTATCAGCACTGTTTACAATGTATTCTACCGAAGATACCATTTTCAGTCTGTATTGTCAGAGTTTACTTTCCATGTTCACACCAGTAAGAAGGAAATTCAGATTTTATATTTTAAATGATAAGTTATTACAAAAATTTCAGGGGGAAATAACTATTCTTGCTGTGTTTGATTAATGTGCGGTGTCATACACAACACGTGTAACTAGTGACATTTCTATAAGCTCTACGGGAACTTTCTCTACCCACATACAGACCTGGCACAAGAGGGTAAATGGATAAAACTTCAAGTTCTGACAAATTCACACACATGCAGTATGACTTCACCCACACATAAACATGATCACACATGCAAATGAGCACACACATATGCACACTCAGGAATCTCTGCAAAATAAAATAACAAAGGCCCTTTGTTATGATCAAAAGAAAGTACTGTGTAATGACTGGAGGAGAAATGCAGGTTTTGTTCAGTGAGAATCCAAAAGAAACCTGTGACAGCTTAGCTACAGCTCTAGTGAAATTTGCCTTTGAATAATTAATGAGATGAGATCACATTTCACATCAGTCTGACCGCCTGTGTTTACCACTATTTGGCAGTTGACAACATACACTGATATAAATGCATGCAATGACAGATGATGACATGGACTAATGAAATGTGACCAGCTGCTCAGAAAATAGGATGAAACCTTTGACTTTATCAAGTCTAATGGAGTCATATTCACTCTTAGCCTGACCTAATGTAGTAGATCTAATTCTTTGTCCATTATGGGCACGTGGCAAATAAAAGTGACTTTGACTGTGGTGAAAAACATTCCATAACACATCTAGAAACTAAAGGGACAAATGTGCTTCTTATACCTGATGCAAGACTGTGTTAGGCTATATGAAGGCCTGTGCAAAAATGTATTTTTAAAAAGTGGAACATGTGTATAGGGGTCCACAAATATGCACAATAGCAAATCAAATTTTTTTCTGTGTATTTTAGTGCATTAATCACAAAGACAGCTATCCTGCAAACAACACCTGTTTTAAGCCTGACTGAGAATGTTGCAGGGCACAAACACACTCAGGAACAACATTAAAATATGTACCAGCATGTCGCCCTTGCTCAAGGCTACTTATGATAGCCTCTAAATATTTGTGTTTAATAGCAGTCGAGTTCTTTTTGTTGTGAAGTGCAAAATGTATACTCCAAGAGCAAGAGTAAAAGTCTGTGGTTGGTAATATTTACACACTGTCATACAGTGTGTAAATATGTAAATAGTGTTTCTTCTTGTGCTCTCTGTTGACAGGCATTCTGGAGAAACACTGAAATGTACACTTTTGTCAGACTTGGCAATGCAACCCCTGAGTCCATATCTAGTAGTCTAAGTATATTGTTTATTTTAATTAAAGGAGACATTTGTATTATCTCAGAAACATTTAAGTTCACGGGGTCAGATTGTTTCATGGTCCAGGGAATGTTTATTGTCCAGGACATCATACTGCCTCAGGTAACAGCTCTGCAGCTGAACCATGGCCTGACTTCACAATAAAATTACACATTATTATAGTCTGTTGGAAATTAACAGTGCTGTGATTCTTCTATGGATATCTGTTTAGGCTCAAAGTAATAGTTTTAAGTGTAGGCTTAGCTTTGCATTAATTTTAAGTGAAGCAATTCCTCTCACAAGGAGCATTATAACATTTTCTTGGCAACTTGCACCTTATGTCTTATCTCCTCCCATTCTGCGCTCGCACACATTCCTGTCATAAAAGCAATGGGCGGACAGGACCAAACCATCTCACTCTGTGGAGAGTGTGCTGAGAAATGTACTTTTATAAAACTGAATTCATTCATTGAACATTTTGCTAAATATACATGAATACTGGTATTACATGTGTATATCGACGTCTCAGCGTTCGCCGTATTGACATTTTCTCTCAATGATTGTGTGGTGCACAGCTGGGAAACATGTGAACCTTATTCCCAAAGAGTGGACTCTTCCTAACACTGCCATGTTGGATGGAACTGGCTCTGGGCTCTCCGGTGGCTCTACTTCCCAGGAAAGTTTTTAATGTTTTCAGTCTTGGTTGTGTCGCTGCAGCTTTAGCCTTAATTTAAAGAGGAGCGGGACATTTTACTGCATTCCTAAACCGCATACATTTTTGGCACCCCAGTCTTGTGGACTTTCGGGATAAACCGAACCGGTGTAAGGGGGTCGGAGGAAGGCCACGGATGACCGAGGGATTGTTTATGTATTTAAATCTCACGTAACGAGTTAAGAGTCGTGGTATACTTTATAAACTGATAACTCATAATGAGTGGACCTCCGCCGCAACGGCGGCAAACAAATGTCGGTTCGATACTACTGACACCGCAGGAAAATGAACACATTTTCAACCACCTTGGCAGGAAATGCATCGTAAGTTTTCCCCATCAAATTGTTTTATGATTGCTGGCTAAAAGAAAAGCTAATGCAGCTAACTTGTACCGTGTTTCCTGTCCCAAGTCGCCAGATTAAGGCCAGATAAGAGGTGTAATTAGTGTGTTTGTGACCTACACTGGTATGTTGTGATTTCGGAGGTGGCATATGTTTTTTCCTTGGGAAGCATTTGAGACTTCTAAGTGGTGAGATTGGGTTGTTTTGACATACGATGCGACAAGGGAGGGCTGGTACCGAGCGACTGTCCTTAGCGTCCCGTTTGGGACATTGACATTTGGGGCAAGTTTCATTCTAGCCCCAGGCCTTTCCTGGTAACGTTACGCCTTTAACTTGAATCACCCTGATGTTTCTCTGTCACCTAGCCTGCCTGCACTGAGCCTAGCATTGGCAGAGCGGAGTGAATAGTCCATCATCGGAAAGCAGGGCTAAGGAATAATTGTGTACTGGCATTACATAACACAGTTCAGCCTTGGTTGTTTTCGGGAAGTGTGTCCACCGAGAAGAATGTGCCGACCAGACTTCCAGTCCTCCTAATGCAAGACCTGCCAGTCAAATCTGCCGAGATAATAGTGGGAGGGCCCAGTCCCACTGTATGACTTCAGTCAACATGAGTAGTGCACTGTCACGACTTGATATTGTGAGATTGTCTAATATTACGTAACACGTTCAGCCTTCAGCTGACTCATTTTATGTCTTCCGTTTGCACTGTGTCTGTAGCTAGCCCCATGCTCAATAGATCATACTGTAGGTGAGACATTTGTAGCTGCTCCAGTACTGTTAAACCCCAGAGGTACTCTTAGTTCTTCAGTGTTTGATTTCCGTATGGTCTTGCAGAACAGGTTTTCTTATTAGTCAAAACATTTCCACAGGCTGGTACAGCTTCCTTAACCACTCCCTGTACACTCCCTATAAACAGTTTCAGAAGGAAAACTGATGAAAGTACTCAGGGGCATCAGACCAATGCGTGGTTACCTGCCAGTGTATTTTGAATGTTTTCTGTGGCTCACCATTTACAAATAGTTAGCATTTAGATAGCTGTTAGTAATTTCACCTCCAAATTTCTAAGGAAACAATGCAGTGCAGTGAAAAGTACATACACGCCTGCATTCTGTGTGTAAGTGGTTGCATCTGCTGTGTTGTTAGGATTGTCTTATTGTGACCCCTTTGGGCCATAAATGTTGTGTGCATCACCACCACCTGTAAGGTGGTAAGACTTGAACTCTAAACCTGGGTGCTCCTCAGCAATATGTGTTGTTCTTAATTCAGCCAATTTCTTCAACAAGGTGTGCATGTGCTTCAGACTGGGAAATTTTGCATTGGCAGGCTATTAAGTGAGAGCTGCAATACAAGTTTCTGTTTAGCCACAACAATTTCCTTTTTGAAATACCAAAGACACATTTTTTGCCTTGTTTGCTTAGAAGCTTTGGTCTCATGTCTTGCAAATGTGACCCAGTCATATTAGTTGGAAGGAATGACGCACTGTCACCTGTTAGTGCCTTTACAGATAAGACATGTTTTAAAGTCAAGCTGCCTAAGGGTACAGCTGCTGTGCTTAAGGGTACAGAGACATTTCTTTCTCTTTGTCAGTAGAGGTCACCTCATTTCAGTGAATCATTGTTCTTGGCTTGTGAGATAGCTGCATGCACGCACGTTTGCTATGCAAAGCTGCATTTTCTATCCCATGATGCAGTATGCCAGGCCTGTATGTGATCACATGCTAGGATGTCCTGTCTCCTCCTGCTTAATGGGAAAAAAAACAGGTTTTGGAGTGACACCTTTGTGTCCTGTTTTAAACTCTAGTGACAGTGTTCTTCTGGCAATTGTGTCACTCAGCATGTTATAGAGATGTAGAATTGGGCACATTCCTCACAGTCCTATGCTCTGGTGTGTCTGTACACGTCTTTGCATGCAGTGAGAGATAGGAAAAGACAGACGAGTGTGAGAGGGTGATTGGAAAAGACTGACATTGTGTCTCTCCCTGACCAGTCTTAATTAGAATGCCCACCACTGATTTGGTGGTTGACTGAATGATTGTGTATTATGCAGTGTACCTATTATACAGAATATGTAAGAATCACAGAGTCACCTTTATTTTGTGTCTCTGGCTTCTTTCTAAGATGCACCTCTCATAGCTGGCTCTGTGCATCTGAATTAGACTTGATTGATTTTAGCTGTAAATGGCCTGTTTGTATACAGTCTTGGCAAAAAATATTGGCACCCCTGTATTTCTGTCAGATAATTCACCACTTCTCCCAGAAAATTGTTGTGATCACAAATTCTTTGGTATTCTCATGTTTATTTCTTTTGTTTGCATCGGAACAACACAAAAAGCAGAGAAAAACATAGTATAATCAAATCCATTCCACACAGAACTCCAAAAACGGACTGGACAGAATTATTGATGCCTTTTCAAAATCATTAGAAATAGTCATATTTCAAGCATGTGATACTCCTTTAATTTGTAATAAAACTCACCTGTAGCAATCAACAGGTGCTGACAACAGATCAGCATCAAAATGGAGGAAAGTTGACTCAGCCTTTGTGTCCTGTGGATCAAACTGAGCATGTGTCCACTGTGTCCAACATTGTCAAGAAGTTTACAGCCCGTGGCACTGTAGCTAATCTCTGTGGACGAAAGAGAAAAAGATGACAGATTGCGATGAAAGATTGTTTGAATGGTGGATTGAGCAACTTCCAAACAAATTCAAGCTGACCTGCAGGCAAAGGGTGCAACAGTGTAGGCCTGCACTATCCGTTACCATCTGAATTACATGGAAGGCTATGGTGGGAGACCCAGGGGTACCCCACTGCTGACACAGAGCCATAAAAAAAAAGCCAGATTGGAGTTTTCCAAAGCTTACCTGAGGAAGCCACAAACCTTCTGGGAGAATGCCCTGTGGACTGATGAGACTGAAGTAGAGCTTTTTGGTAAACCACATCATTCTACAGTTTTCAGAAAACAAAATGGGGCCTTCAAAGAAAAGAATACAGTCCCTACAATCAAACACAGAGGAGGTTCACTGATGGTTTGGGGTTGCTTTGCTGCTTCAGCCACTGGATGTCTTGACTGTTTGTCTGACATTATGAAATCTGAAGACTACCAATGAGTTCTGGGGCGCAGTGTCAGCAAGTTGGGTCTCCATCAGAAGTCATGGTTCTTACAGCAGGACGGTGGCCCAAAGCATTAGTCAAAAAGCACCCAGGAATTCCGACAATGCACTGGAGAGTTGATGAGTCCAGATCTAAATCCCACAGAGCACCTGTGGAGAGATCTCAGAACAGCAGCTGGGAGAAGGAACCCTTCAAATCTGAGAGACCTGGAGCAGTTGACAAAAGAAGAGTGGTCCAAAATTCCAGTAGAGAAGGTGTAGGAAACTCACTGACGGTTACAGGAAGCAGTTGATTTTCATTTATTTTGTCCAAAGGATTAAGTTGAAGTTGTCAGTAATTCTTTCCAGCCCATTTTTGGAGTTCTGCATGGAATGTGTCAGATTTGGCTTTTTTTTCCTGCTTGTTTTGTTCCAATGCAAACAAAAGAAATAAAAATGAGAATATCAAAGAATTTGTGATCACAACAGTTTTTTTTTGGAAAAGGGGTGCATCATCTGACAGAAATGCAGGAGTGCCACTATTTTTGGCCAAAACTGTACTAGCTAGGTTTATGAAAGTATTATGCTCTCCTTGCCTGTTTGGCTGATTTTATGGTTTGGGTTAAGGCAGTGCAGAAGGAGATAGAGAGGCCAACATATTTTTTTTACACCACATTAACTAAGTAGTTGTGTTTAGTATTGTTACTCTCATAACATAGAAATCAAATTGGCCACACAACATGTTTTTACATCTCTTTCTTGTCTGGTTGACTTGGGTTGCATCTACAAAACCTTAGCCACCTCTAAAAATGGCAAGAACTCATACATTATATACAAAGTGTTTGACAATTTTAACAGCTTGTTTTAGCATTTTTATGTTCTTATGTGGCTAGTAGCTTCTTTTTTGTAACAGAAAGGTGCACATAACACAGATTTAGGAAGTTACCTAAGCTTTTAATGAAACAACCTGAATTACACACAAGTATTTCAACCTGCATGCACCTTTTATATTCACAGGTACTTATACAATAGTCTTACTCAGTGGTTTTACTCATTGGTATTCCTTGTGCTGCTTTCACCATCAGCAACACTGACTAGGCAAAAGGTGGAAGGGGTCCTGTGTGTGTGTGTGTGTGTGTGTGTGTGTGTGTGTGTGTGTGTGTGTGTGGGGAGACTGCCCGATCAGCAGTCCCATCCTACAGGAAGTCTCGTGGTCAGCCCCCTCTGGTGATTTGTGCTAGAGAAGTAGAACATGACTCCTCCTCGCCTCCCCTTGTCTAATTTTCTCTCCTTCCTTTCTCATTTTTAGTCTCCTCTTTTATGCCATCTGTCCTCATCCCTCAAGCCTGTTCTGCATCTCTTCCTTGACATCTTCTCTCATGATTCCCTTCTTTCTCACATCTCCTTTTCTCCCTCTTCTTTTATACACTGTCTGTCTGTGTCAGCCACCTCTTCTGTTTCTTTTTCCCTTCACCACCTTTTACTTACTTCCTCTTTGGGAAACTTTCTGAAGAGGTGTTGTAAAGAGGTGTAAATTTGCCTAATTTGTGCCAGGGTGGAACAGCTTGACCAGTGGATGATATTCAAAATATAGTTTCTTTCTGCAAGAACACAGTCTAATTATGTGTATTGTTGATATGTGAACATCTCATCTCATTTTCCATACCGCTTAGTCCCGAACGGGGTCGCGGGGGCCAATCCCAGCTTGCATCTGGCGAAAGGCAGTGTACACCCTGGACAGGACGCAGGGCCAACACACTGAACAACCACACATTCACTCCTACGGGAAATTTAGAGTCACCAATCAACCTAAGCCGCATGTCTTTGGACATTGGGAGGAAGCCGGAGTACCCGGAGAGAACCCACGCAAGCACAGGGAGAACATGCAAACTCCACACAGAAAGGTTGCGAACCCGGAACTTTCTCACTGTGAGGCAACGGCGCTACCCACTGCGCCACCGTGGTGTCCTATATGTGAACATATATTTCAAAAATTTTCAGTGCTGTGCTTTCGCATCTAATTATTAATGTTTTCCTTATTTAATAGACGGTTAGATATCAACCACGCCTTTGAGGTCATTATTTACTTTCAGAAACTAGTGTTTTCACATTCAGTCACAGGTTAAAGTAATTTCATTCTTTTCCACTTAGCTCATCACAGAGTCTCTGTTTCTGTCCTATGTAACCTGTCTGCTTTCCTTCATTACTTGTTTGGTCACATTTTTGTCACACTTGTGACATTTGTGCTTTTAAAACTTGTGATTTCACAAGGAAGAAGTGTTTTCAGTATTACATCATATACCGTATGATGTCATTAGCTTTGACTTCTTCCTGATCAAAGTTACATAGGCTCCTTACAGTCTTGAATTATTTAGTTAATGTAGGTTGCTGTAGGCTTCAGAGAGTCCAGCTTTACATTGATGAGTAAGAACAAAGTGTGGTACTCTGGTTTCTTTGTGTTTGCAACTGTGCAGACTGTGTGCTGCTGAATGGGTGATCGTTGTGACTCAGGTAAGTGTGCGTGTATGAAACTGAGTGTGTTTGAGAACAAGTGCCTAAGAGAGAATTCTTTTATTTGGGAGAGAGCAATCAAGCATAGACAGAGCTCGACTCTCTGCAGCCTTTGGCCCTGTCAAGAACAGTCAGCACTCCATGGGAAGAGAAACCCCAGCAAGACATCACAGCCTGGGCACTGTTGCAGAGAAATTCCACTATAAAGTGGAATTCCTGTTATTCTTTGGATCTTAGATATTGCCGATCTGCATCCAAACAGTCAAGACCTGTCAAACTGCCAACAGACACAATGCTTGTATAACTACGAGTTAAAAATATCTTGTAGATGTGATGCTGAAAGACAAATGGCCTCTCTCAGGACATATTTTACTGCGTGTTAATACTGTAATGATGTAGTTGGACGGTTTGAGGTGGGGACTGGCCTATACACTTAAAACCAGTCTTATGATGAATGCAGCTGAGGCTGTAGGATAGTACACCTGGGATGTTCTACACCATCAAGTCATACAGCTTACAAATACTATGATGTAATGGTTCCTCTGCATGTGCGTGTATCAAGCTGCTGTCTCATGTTGTAATGGTTCCTCTGCATGTGCGTGTAGCGATCTGCTGTCTCATGCAGGCTTTGTTGTGTGCACTTTAATATTAGTCATGCAACAGGTTGTGCTGGCCACTACTACTAGTTTTTCAGCCATGTCCTTTAACCTCCATGGCTGTGTAACCCATTTAGCCACCTTTCTATATGAAGAACTGCAGTGTATGGGCTTATTTATTCTGGTAGACACCCTTATGATTATTTCAGTCCTGCTTATGTTTTGGATGAACCATCATTGAGAAGTAGTGCCAATGAAGACCCAGAGATGACTATGATGTTAAAAAGCTTTTTCTGTTAGACCAGAGTCAGTCACTACTTTTGTCTAGTAGCTTGTATAAGCAAGACCAAACCTTAAGTTGTTTAATAGTCTGCCATTTTGTGCAGTTCTTCTAGCTTCCCAGCAGTGACTGTACATCTTAAAAGCAAGACACTGAACACCATTTAGTCCTAACGACCCACAAAAAAGCATAGCATCAGTGTATTGGGAATCTGACAAGTGGCCCTTTTCATCTGAAGAACACTTTCTGGGAATTTTGCATTTTGACTGCAAGAGCGGTGTTTCCGTTTTGGTTCCTTGGTTTTAGTTCCTTCACCAAGAAAGTTCCTGCTTTCAGATGGTTTAGGAACTTTTACTGTGGAGTTTATTTTACCCCGCAGTACTCAGTCACACTGTAAGCAAACACAGATTATTCCTAGTATCAATATTAGATCTGAAGACAGGAATTTCTCCTGATGCTGATGATGTATAACCTGCAGCTGTACTGTAAGCTGATATCTGAGTCAAAAAAAATGAGTAAGATGAAAAGACACAAAGTGTAAAAGCACATGCATAACTACACAAAGGCTTTGTGAGTTGTCTCAGTGCATGCAAAGAGTCCTGAAATTGCGAAGGTGAAAATGTTAATTAGGCATTTCCCTTGCTTTCATCTGTGTGGTAATGGCTGTGAACCTCGACCCTTGTGAATAAATTCCTTCAGCAGCCTGTAAAACTACTGGAAGTCTCATTCTGTCTTATGCATTACTGTGTGTGTGTGTGTGTGTGTGTGAGAGAGAGAGAGAGAGAGAGAGAAGTTTAGTCTTTTCCCCTCAGGGATAATGTAACATTTAACAGTTAAGTCTTAAATGTTAACATCTTAAAATGGAAGTTGATATGGGGCTAGATTCAAAAATTCATATACACAATTGTGCAAAATACAAGCAGAATGGTTTATTTTTGTCAGTTTCTGTCTTAACTTTAAAGCTACTCTACCTAATTTCTTTTCAGATGACAGGGTCTGGTTAGATGTAAAACAGACTTACCAGAAACCACTCCTTACTGCTCTTTGCCCATCCCTTCCTGTTTTACAAAGCATCGATGTGAGCATGAAGTCTGTTTGAGACAAACAACAAAATACAGCCTTCAGTCTGAAGCTAACATTAGACTAATGAGAGCAGGTCAGTCCAGTAGAACATGGATTACTGCCTGTGTGATGCAAAGCACTAACATTACACAACACTTGAGTTACTGCCAAATTAAAATCATTTTAATTCAATACAAAGGTAGAATCATGACCATGTTAGGTTGCTGATGTCACCATGGAAGATGCTACATTGGAGTGTTGAGGTGTTTTTTTTTGCGCAGTGGGTGAGGGGTGGGGGGGGGGGGGGGGGGGCTCACTTTTAATATAGCTTCAGTCCTTGGAGGATAATGCGCTTCCAGAGGCTTTCCAATGCGAACATACATAACCATTGTAATCCACTTTGCATCCATAGTTTAGGATGGTTTGTATTCTTGATCACTTCCTTTTAGGTGCACACATGGTGTCACTAGCATTACAACTGTCTTTTTAAACTCATTCTGTGATACAACATGATGATTCAGTGTAGACGAGTCATTTTTCTGTGTGGCTTATCAGACATTTAGCATTGAAGGACTCTTTTCTGACACCTGCAGGGTAGAGCGATGTGACCCTTACAGTGGCACATTGTATTTTCATGCTGCCCATCAATCACTTACAGCAGAGAAAGCATGCAGAAAATAATCTCATGAAAAATATTTTGTTGGGGGGATTTGTGTGTCACTTTGGTGCTGTGTTTTAAAATTGCTCATTTGTGAATCAATGCCATTTTTGAAATAGACAGAGTCAAGCTCAGCCAGGATCTTTGAGCAGCTATCTTTAGGGGAGGTGACAGTGGTGAGGTGGGTAGAGTAGTCGTCTCACAACCGGAAGGCTGAAGGTTTGAATCTTGGTGCCTGTAGTCCACATGTCGAAGTGTCCTTGGGCAAGACACTGAACCCTCTCGTTGCCCATGATGGTGGCGCGTATGCATGCAGTGGCCCGGGGCCCTCGGCTCCAACCATAATTTTGTTGTACATGTCACAATGTTATAATGACAATAAATAAAGCTTCTTCATCATGCCACAGATAAAAGTGTTGGCAAGTCCACAACTTAAGTGTTGTTCTGAAATTATTCCTGGCTTTACACGCTGTCCCAACAGCACCACAGAAAGTACCTTTATTGATCTCTCATTGTTTTCCATTTACTCTTACATATCTCTGTTTCTGCAAAGATGCCAAAACAACAATTTCCCATGGTAGGAATTCCTTAGGTGGATAATGAGATATAAGTTAGAGTGAGAGTTATGTCATTACTTAGAGTTTCTGCCTACAAAGCAACTGATGAGGTCAATATAAAGCAGTTTCCAAATTTGCTGCCTATCTAGTACTTTTTAAATTTTAGGCTGGAGAACATAACACTGAGGAGGCAGGCATGACTAAATTTGGATTTGGAAAGAACTCATTATTGGCTCCCTGTTAAATGTGTTTTTTTTTTCCTCCCATGTTTGAGGCTGCTGTGCTCTTACTATGTGGGTTGGCAGAATAATTTACATTGTACTCTTTAAAACAAACAGGCCTGTCACACCACTGCTGTACCTAAAGCATTGCAGCTCATAGATCTTGAGCTTTGCAAATTTTGGCTTTATGGATATACAAAAGAAAAAGTAAAGAATGGCGGTGTGGTTTAGAGCTACCTTGACTTAGAAAAACACTCAAAGCAGTGTCCATTTGCAATTCACAAGCGGCATCAGCTGATGTGAGCCATGCCTCCCAAAAAGGAGATCTCAGAATACCTACGATTAGTTGTCGATTTGCATGTAGCTGGAAAGGGTTACAGAGTCATCTCAGACTTTAACTATGGAATGAAGAGTATCTATACACATTGCCTATAAATGGAGACAGTTTGGTACTGTGGCTACTCTCCATAGAAGTGGACACCCAGCCAAGATCACTCAGAAAGCACAATGCAGAATGCTCAATGAAGTAAAAAAGAACCATAGATAACAGCTAAAGGCTTGAAGGATTCATTGGAGTTGGTTAGCATTTCTGCTCATGACTCCCCAAAATGCAAAATGTGGAATAGGCAGGGTATCCGTAGCAGGACACTATGGAAGAAGCCATTGCTCTCCCAAGACAACATTGCAGCACACCTGAAGTTTGCCAAAGGCCACCTTGTCATTCTACAACACCATAGGGAAAATGTCCTGTGGACAGATAAAATGAAGGTAGCATTGTTTGGGAATCACACACAGCACTGTATTGCATAAAAAGATTTGTGTACCAACATCAAAAACATCATCCCAACAGTGAAGTATGGTGGAGGCAACGTCATGATTTGAGGCTGCTTTGCTGCCTCTGCACCTGGACCGCTTGTCATTGTGGAGGGGAAAATTAATTTGCAAGTTTATTAAGGCATCCTACAGGATAATGTCAGGGTGGCCGTCTGCAAGCTGAAGCTCAGAACAAGCTGGGTGATACAGCAGGACAACGACCCTAAACATCGAAGTAAATCTACTACGGGATGGCTTCGGAGACACAGAATCTGCCTTTTGGAGCGGCCCAGTCAGAGCCCAGACCTCACCCGAATAGAGATGCTGTGGTATGAGCTCAGTAGCCACGTTCACACCAGACGTCCTAAGAATGTGGCTGAGCTGAAGTAGCTCTGCCAGGAAGAATGATGCAAAATTCCTCCTGAACATTGTGCGGCTCTAATCCACAGCTACAGAAAGTGCTCGCTTGAGGTTATTGCTGCCAAAGGTGGTAAAACCAGTTATTAAAAGACTGATGCCATTACTTTTTACACCATCATTTTGTATGTTTAATGGGTGTGTTCAATAGAGGCACAAAAGATCATGACTGTTTGTGTTTTATCATCTTAGAAATATTGTTTGTTGATCATATCACATTTCATCACCAATTTAGGCAGAAAAACAGGAAATTGCAAACAGTGCCATTACTTTTCCTGTGACTGTCAATATTCCATTAGCTCACAGAGAACCCCAAAGTAATATGTTAGTTATATTAGTTTTATAGGAAACAAGCTGTTGTTTTCTGTCTAAGGACTGGATTTTATTTTACTCTCCATGTAGCTTTACAAGCTTAAAATGCATACATGGCTGCTAAAGGCATTCTGTTTATGTAGTGTCCATTAAGCAACACTGTGACTCCCTTTTTTGCCACCCCCTCCCTCGTTGCAGTCATTGTCTGCAGCAGTGGTCCAGGTGTTCACAGCAGACAGGAACTCCAGCTGGAACAAGAAATGCTGTGGGGTGGCCTGTCTGGTCAAAGACAACCCCCAACGATCCTACTTCATCAGGGTCTTTGACATCAGGGTAGGTAGATCCCAAGGACATAGCAAGTCTGCACACTGATGATTGTACCTTTGTGGTTCAACACTGCAGTAGTAGCTGGCTGTGGCAGAAGACCAGATGATTGTACTCACCATAATGAATATTAGCGGTGGTGTCCCACTGTTCGATATTCATTATGACCTTATTTTTATAGATGCACAGTTGAATCTGTGGGACATCTATTCGTTAAAGGCCTATAGCACTTGCTGTCTGCTGTAGTAGCTGATACATAATCCATGTGCTCTTTATTCCACACTGTCTTTGTGTTGTTTCTACAGGATGGTAAGGTGATGTTTGAACAGGAACTGTACACCAACTTCAGCGTCCAATCTCCCAAACCATTCTTCATCACATTTGCTGGAGATGTGAGTTGACCTCTGTATACATTCTCACATTCCTTGGTTTTTAATTAATGTATTAGTTTAACTTGAATTTCTTGTTAATTAGTATCTGTTAATGAAAAAGCGTCAGCACCAGTGTTTGCCTCTCCTCCTGTTTTGTTTTCCCCCATTGATTTTTACATTAGAGTCTTCAAACAAACCTAATGTGCTCATTAAAACTTAGCAGGTCATGTCACAGTACTTGAAAGACATTTCCACTGTCATCTAATGATGAAAAACATTCTGCCAGCTGTACAGTAAAGTAAATTTTTCCTGTTTTACAAGGTGTGACTTCTTTTCATCAAGCAAACAGAGTTCGTGCCTGGCATATTGCAAACACGGCACACCTACTCTGACAAACGCATACCGGGCCTTGCAGGTCAAACTGTTGCTTTGTGAATTCAAAAAGCAAACATTTGACAAAATTTGGTTCTTAATACATTTTAAATAGATTTGGATTCAGAGCCAGTTCTTAATGCCCTCCCCTAGACAAATATCCACAAAACAATTGATTTGTATGTGTGTTTACAGACATGCCAAGTGGCTCTGAACTTTGCCAATGAGGAGGAGACCAAGCGTTTCCAAGGTCAAGTGACAGACCTAATGGGGAAAAGACAGAGGAAAACTGGTACCAACTCACTGCTGCTGCCCACTTGCCGACATACCTACCCCCTGACATAACACACTAAAAAAAAAAAAGAAATGTTTAGGATATGTTTATCTTGTGTCCACAGTAATTGAGCTTTCTGAACTTACTCCACATCAAGCCATGTTTTTACAAGGATGCAAAAAGTATCCTACAAATGTAGCAACAAGGAGTCATTTTGGAATGGTTGCCTGGCTTGTGTGTCTTTAAAGATGCAGTAAGAGCTGGATGACTTGACTAGTATGGGCACAAGATCAAATTCATTTGTAAACATGTCTTTTTTTTTTTTTAACAGCGCTCAACCACACAGAACTGGGCAAAATAGTCTAGATATCAGTACATAAACAGAATTCATTTTGAGGCACTGATATGATGTTTATTTTCAATGAAATGATTTCTATTCCAGTTGAGACATTTGTTTAGGGCCTGGCCTTTTGTATCTGCTAAAATGAAAGTGTCTTTTACCAGAGTACTGAAAAAGATTTTTCTTTTTTACGTTTTTGCCTGGGTCTGTGTACTACCCGCTCCATGCTTCTTCTCCTGATCTCTTCACAGTTCTTAGAACCATTGCTAACTCAATTTTCAAACCTGTCAGTCTGCAAACTTTCCTTCAGTTTCAGCCTGATCAAAATTCTGTGACATAGCTTTTATAAAAAGACATGCTACTCATTCATCTTAACTAAATTTGGTGCTGTGATGCATCACAACTCGGCACTCAGGCAGCTGAAAAGATTATGATGACTGACCCAAGGGGGGCAGTGTAGTGTCAGGTTAAAATAAACGGAAAAATATATCGATTAGTTGTGAGGACTTAATCCCTCTGTCACCGCATTCTCAGTGTTAGTTTGTCATGAATTGAACACAGTGATTTATGTCAGATGACATTTGTCAGCATTTAGCCTTTAAAGTGTTTTTTATTAGTTAAAATACACAAATAGCACCCCAGAAATGTATTTTGGTCCAAATCAAAAGTGTGCTCATAACCTTTACACCCACAGCTATACTTTGGGATTGCAAAGTATGTCCTGTATTATACCTTTTGTCTTATATCTGTTGAAGGAAATAAGCTCTGAATGTTTGTTCATCTGACCATTCTGAGGATTCCAATTAAAATACAACATTAATGCAGAGCTGAACAGATGCATTCTTAAACAAGTTATTGGCACTCAGTCCTTGCCTTTCTTTATCGCTTGCTTGACTAAGACTGTGTGTCTTTCTTCTTCCACCCCTCTGGGTCATCTCCTGACCTTTCCAATGGATCGTTTTCTATCATCTTTTCCCCTCCAGCCCTCTGTATTGGGTGCCTTCTCTTACCTACAGGACTTCTCCTGTTTTGACCTCGAGCCATTAGAATTTTGCAGGGTGTATGTGTGTCTGCAATATCATTAATGTATAGTATTTATATAGTTTATACAACTATATATGAGTAAGAAAGAGAGGTATATGTATTGGCCTCTAGAGAGTTTGGTGTTTTGCACCACTGAATTTGTGTGGATACAATGCTAGCTGCCATATGTGTCTGTGTATATGAGCTTGTCTGATTAACACACTTAACAAAACATTTTACCTGGCAGTTTTTCCCAGTAACTTTCCTTTCTGTGCAGCACACAACCCTGCCGAGTACTATGCTTAAAATCCAACACACAATCTTCTCTTCCTACATCAGCCCTCTCGCACACCCCACACCTTCTCTCTAACTCACCCCACTACTTAGCACAGGATTGTAATGATGTCATTTGTCTGTGTGTTCACAGAGAAGAGACGCGACCCTCAGAATGGTATGTTTTCCATTATTTTCTGTTAACAACTTCAGAAAAGATCAGAGGAGAAATGTAAAACCAGAGTCTGACTTGAGTTGATGATGATGATGATGACACTTTATTACAGACTCAAGGTCCAAGTTCAAAAACAAATAAAAGCAATAAAAGAACAGTTTAAAAACGAAACAATAAAAACAGAAAATACATAAAAACGAGAGCACAAGAACACCCATAAAACTACTGCCCCTTTAAAAGTTCCAGAGAACAGAAGTAAAACGCAGAGAACCGAAGTAAAACGCATGTCACTGTGTGCAACATTAGTCAACAATAAAATGATATGATTTTTTGAACCATTCAAGCGACAAATAAATTTAAACATCAGGTTTCTTAAAACAGTGGAAAATGTACTAATTCGAGATGACACAAACAATTCGCTAGCACTCGTCCATCTATGCTTTCTCAATAATATCCTTAGGGCGTCGTTGTAAGCTACTGACAGTTTCTGAAGACTGCCCTTTTTATAATTACACCACAGATGAGCAGTGTACAAGGAAGTACAATACGCTTTAAACAAAGCCAGTTTTACTCCCACGGAGCATGCACCAAATTTCCGTGCCAGTATATTAGCTTGTACATATAACATGCGGCACTGCCGATATATATCCACGTCATCAGACAAACAATCATTAATGACATGACCCAAATACTTAACTTCACTGCACACAGTTAAAATATTATCAGATAACTTAAAAGAAGGAAATACAAGGGACCTGTCCTCGTTTGTACGGCATATCATAATGACACTTTTGACAGCATTATACTTGACATCGTGACGTTCCCCAAACACTGAGCACACATTCAAGAGCTGCTGAAGACCTGCTGAGCTGGGACTAAAAATCCCATGCTTTCAGTTGGATGGTGCTGAAAGCATTTATGTCGCTTTTGGGTTTCAGGATCACTCAGATTTTTGTTTTATTTGGCAACAATTCAGGATTGTATTTCTTTTCCTATACAGTGTGGAAAGTGTAACACACATAGCATTTCTTATTCCTTATAGAAACATCAGCATATGGCATCAATGAAGAAAAAAATGAACATATAGATTTTACAAAAACAGTAGGGTACTGTTCCTACTTTAAACTAAATCAACAACTGTGTACAAACTATGTATGTACATTGTCTAGTAAAAAGGACCTGTGTCCTATTTCTACACCACACACAAATTCCAAGCAGGTTTTGAGTATGCAACGTGTTTACATTAGAAAAGTGAACAAATAAATTGTACTCTAAACAGCCAGTGTCCACAATAAAACCCTTAACTTATAAATGTGCTGTGGTTTGACACTGTTGTCCCACAATGCAATACACAATGGAAATAGAGGAGCTCCTTATAATTGGAAAAGCTAATTGTGGATATTGATGAAAAAGATCCAGGAACCGCTCAAAAAAAACACCAATAGTCCTTTGAAAAAAACATGATTCTACCTCATGCAGTTAAATTGGCAGCAGCATTTTATAATCACAATATTTGGTATGTTTCAGTGATATATAATCTTGTGATATTTCTAGATACCAACTACAAAGCTGCTGTATATGCAATGACAAATACTGGGTAGTATAGAATTGGGACATAGCTATTGTCGATTCTGCTTCTTATTTTTCATCTTACTCTTTACTGCGGTGTGTTTCTAAGGGATTGAGGCTTCAGAAGAGAAGAATTTGCCCAGTTGATGATTATGATGACAGTGTGATTACATGCTGTCTAAAATAATATTACAGTGCCACGTAGTAACGTCTTAACCTGCACACTTCTACTGGCACTTCATGGTCTCACCCAGCTACTGATTCTGCTCAGATGGAACAGATGGAATAATTTGTGGATATGCACACTTTTGTTTTTGGACATATTGTACAAAACACAGCCTACTTTGAGACTGTAGGGGTGGAAAATGAACCAGTTTTGGACTGACAGGCAGCGTGATTTGACCTGCTGGCTTAGTATCTGTGTATGTGCCTGTGCTTGCAGCCATGCACAGGTCTTCACTACTCAGATGACTCTGTGTATGTGCCTGTGCTTGCAGCCACGCACAGGTCTTCTACATTTCAGCATTTTGCTTAAATATGGGTAACTGGCACTGGTTCACATCTGGTCAGATGCCATTTATACTCATCTATGATGTAGCTAAACCTACACAGACAAAATGTTTGGTGCTGATGGTTGACTTTGAGTTGGTGTTTGTAGTTTAAAAAAAATCACCAGTTGAAAGGAGAATTAAGTGTTCTTTAAAAACAGTGTGATCCATGTACTGGTGTCCAGTTATGCTATCGGGCAGAAATGTTTATACCAGTTTTCGTTATCCTGGATTTGTCATTCATGGTTTCTAAACAAGTGCACCTGGGTTCTGTGATTTGGTTCAATTCCAGAGGAAGTGATCCTTGTCCTCCCACAGGAATATCTTTTTCTCCATTTGTCTCACTCTGCCTTCCATTACTGCTTCATATCTTTGTTACTGTCTGATTTACTCCAGTCTTTCTTTTCTCCTGCTGCCCTTTCTAGCTTTATCCTCTGCTCTTCATTTAATCTGTCTTAATTTTCCTCCTTTCGCTGTCTTTCTCAAACTGTCTTGATTGCCCTGCCTTTTCTCACTCTTTCTCTCACAGATTCACCATGTTTTAGAAACCCCTGAGATTAACACGGGATTAATCGTTACATAAAATCCAGCACTAAATCCAGAATTTACTGGGATTAGATCCATTTGGATGTTTTTGTAGGGAATGAGAGGAGATAGTGGAGGAGGGTGGAGAAATGGTCACATCAAGATAACCCAAGCATGATAATCTAAAAGTGCACCCTGCTGAGATGAAAAGTCAGGGGAAGGATTGCAAAATATGTAGAACTCAGACCGACAGATGCAAGAGAGGACCAGAAATTTGGTGTCTAATTTGCACAAAAAAATATTTGTAGGAGGAAGTTTGGCTGTTGGCTGCCTCTTTCCTTGCTTACATTGCTGGATGTCTGCCTTCACAGCTTACTTCTGTAAACTCCATCAGATGTCTAATAAGGATATTAATTCAGTAAATGGAGACTGCTGCACCAAGTCCATCACAAGTTGACTTGTTTATTGTGGTGGTCTGATGTTTTGGTCGTGCTTTGGAGAGCTTGAGGTTCGTCTTCGCATTCAGATTTTAGGAAATACTGGAATTGACTCTAAACACAAGACAACAAAGGGTACTGTGCTTAGTTTAAGAGGAAGTTGTTCTTTTGGGAATGAAGACTTTCTTTGATGTGATACATCCATCAGAATCTATACTGTATATTTATGGTCATTTCTTTCTTGACTGAGAAAGAAGACTTCTCACCTGTCTGGTGCCGGTACATGGTTGTTTCTGACACACAAATCTTCATTCACATCATTTTTCAACCAGATTCTTCCTCAGTTTCTCTATCTGAGCTTGTTACCATACTGCTCATGCTCAGCCATCAGTTACAATGATGTTCTGCACCACTTTCCTGTCTACTCCCTCTGAGGAACTTAATTGTGAGGGTGGTAGAGGAGGAGGAGCAGCAGCTGCTGC
>NW_018127921.1:4702502-4707396 GCF_001952655.1 Monopterus albus | reverse complement strand
GCCTTTCTCCCCTACACTGCCTGGTTCTCCCTCAAGATGAAATGTACCCATCTCTCTCCGACCCAACTGCTCGACTCTCACTTTCCCCCGAAGAACGGTCTTGTGACTTTGTTGGTAAAATGGTTCTTGATCTTGATGTGACGACGTATGGAACAAGTGAGGGTGGGTACATTTGGGACAGGGTGAGAAGGCGACGCAGTCGGTCAGTCTCACCTTGGCCCAGAAAAACTCCCAAAAGTCCCTGTAGTGAAGAGTGTTGAAGTATGTGCTACAGCTGAGGCATTGGTAGAAATTTTTGTAGACATGAAGCCACCCTGAATATGTTCCTTTTTAAATTGTGGGGCAGTTCTTTTTAAAGAGAAACACAAAGAACATTTCTTAACTAATTACATGGTACAAATATACAAGCTGGATGAATAGCACTGAGTTTACATGAAGTAACAGATTCTGAAACAATGAATTGGTAGTTGATTTGAAATCCACATTTAGATGTGTGGTCGAGCTGCTGTTAATGCCAACCATTGTGATTGGTGGTTTGCAGTTCCCATTATCATGTGCAGTTATGGAATATATCGCTACACCTGGGTTGCCTGTATCTATTTCATTCATTTTTATTTTTTGAAAAAAAAAAAACATGTTAATTTGATATATACAAACAAACAAAAAGGTTCTACTGTATTCACAGTGAAAACGATGTCAGTATGTCCTTTGTCCCTTAGTTTGTAATCTATGCACCAACTGGAAAACTGAACTCACGTCACAGTAATTACAAGCACAGAATGAATGTTTGTTTGTGGGGGATAGCAGGTCACTACACTGGCAGAACAGATTTTTCAGCAGATTTACAAACCTCTACATCTCATATATTTTAGGTCTCTACCATTTTGTTCAGTATCAGCTTTGGTTCTTAATCAGTTCTGTCATTTTGTTCAACTAGTCAGAGTGGTAATAATGAGATGATATAACCTCACTCATCTGGAGGCAGTTTCACACCCTTAAACCCAAATAAAATTTCTCTGTGTGCCAAACAATCTGTAATAGCTATTAAATAATGCATTACATAATGGAGTCAGTTATTTTTCATGTGTTGTAGCTTAGTGCTTTTTTTCACAATTATGCCTCACTTTTATATCTTGTTGCCTTTTTATCCTCATAAAGATAAATGTATTCAATGATATATAAACTGTAACTCCACCGTCTCCATCTTGTTCCAGGCCCTGCGCTGCTCATGGCCACTGTCGACATCAAAAACCCCGAGATCAACAGTGGTCAGCGCTACCATAGCAACTCTCAGGTGAACAACATTGTGCATTCCTCCTTTCCCAAGAGGGAGAAGAAGGGCACCAAGGGGAAGAGGAAGAGGTTGACAAAGGCAGACATCGGCACACCAAGCAACTTCCAGTGAGTCACAGGACCCAAGCGTTTGTTTCAAGGAGATGGATAAACCTGATCATCCCCTTATAGAAGTCTTTGAAATTAGTTGTTTGCACATGAACACTTTTATACCATGTCTCCAGTCTTCACCAAATGCAGCACACAACATCTTTGAGTAATCCTGTCAAATTTTGCATTTGCTTTTTGATATGCCGTACCATTTTTGCCTTTTGTGTGATCCTGCAAATTTGAAGACATTCTGTCTATGGGTGATGCTACATTTGCACAATTTATCCTTTCACAAAGCCCATACACGGCCAGAATTAGTATGTTTTGATCTGCTAATCAGATACATATGCAAATTAAACAATTTGTAAATATGTTTTTACTGTGTACCTCTTCAGTTTCCAGCTGTTTTTTTTATTACTAAATCTTGCATCCTCTTTTACGATTGTCACAGGCATATTGGGCATGTAGGATGGGATCCAAACACAGGCTTTGATGTAAGTAGGATTTACACAACTTCATATTAATGTATGCACTTGTTTACGTGTGAGCATCTACAGTTTGAAAACCTGGCCCATAAGTGTTTGTCAGTCAAACATCTCTCTTCAGACAGATTTTTTCAAATTTAATCTAAGCTCCAAAATATTAAGCCAAGCTACAAGGCCAAGTCACCAGGAGAATTACACAAGGACCTTTTAGATAGAGGAGAATAAAGCCACATCTGCATAATCCATGGACTCATTTCCGAAAAGCATCATTAGTAATTATGCTGGATGATGATTATGAGAGTATGCAGATCAGAGGGCTTTCTGTAAATGAAAAAGATGAGATTCCAATGATTTGGCTTTCAAGGACTTGGATTGATTTGAATGGGTGATGTCATTTGGACAAAGCTTGCCCACCTTTCAACTCCTCAGGCTTAGAGCTGAGGCACAAACGATCAGGAGATGTGTTTTATAATCTTAGCAGCTATATTTGGCTCTGCTTTTTTCTATTCTTATACTGTTTCTAAAATAAGTGCTCTATCTACAGTGAAAGTAAAGTAGCTCAAATTAGTCCCACCCTTGAAGAGAACTCCTTTTAAAATCTAGCTTTTGATGATTAAATTCTTCTAGTTTTCTTCACACAGCACAACAGCTGTGGTCAGCTTGATTCAGCTGACAGTATGAAGTCTGAACATCAAGATCACTTCACCTGTTAGGGGCAATAGTTTGATAAACATTATATTACTGGTGCACCGTCACACAGCTAACCTAGAAACGGTAACCTAAGGAGTATATTATTTATAGCTTTAGCTTGTCTCTGCATCATCTCTGCTGGAAATAAAATGCAATGTGAAAAAATACTATATTAAAGGGAACCCTTATAAGAAATAATGCCAAAAACCATCATCAGACGTGTTATAACTTGTATTCAAACCTCGGTTAACAAGAACTATCTTCTTCTTTTGTCCCAGCATTATAGTGTTACCACACGCCACCAGGTGGCAGCATACTGGCTGACATTGTGTCTGTTTTGTGCTAAAGTGTCCTCACAAAGAACAGTGTAATGCTACAAATGATTAAAAAAACACTTTCCCAAATGAACCATTGTGGATGAGCAGATTTCTAAAAGCCATTGTCAAACTGGGTAATCCTGCTTTTTCAAATGTCCCTCTAATCCTAACTGAAGTAAACTCAACTTTTAACTGTCAGTCATATAATGTGTTCCTGAGCCACAAAGCTTATAAATCCATACTAAAGCTACTAAAATCATTTACAAGGGAGGTCACTGTTCCAGCCAGACAGTTTAGTCACTGTGGTAGGGAACCCATACTGATACAGTGTCAGTTAATGAATATGCTGCCATTTAAAATCAGAATTAAGATATGTTGATACAAATTTGAGCTGTTGTGCCTGAAGATAAACCAGTTGTATTTGCCTTATTTTGTGACATTCATGCCCACTGTTGCTGTTTACTTATTGGGGAAAAGCATCAGTATCCCCAGTAGTGGAACATGGTGACTTGTTGTCTTCTGTGTTCTCTTTCCAGTTGAATAACTTGGACCCAGAGCTGAAGAACCTGTTTGATATGTGTGGCATTTCTGAGGCTCAGCTGAAGGACAAGGAGACCTCTAAGGTCATCTATGACTTCATTGAGGGGAACGGAGGAGTAGAGGCTGTCAAAAATGAGCTACGGAGACAAGGTATGGCAGACACGCAGGGTAGAATACAGATTATCTTCTGTTCTAAAACAGTCTTGTTTGCTGATACAGTAGTGGCAGGGATTTGGGGATTTCACAGATCATTTTCTTTGAACAAAAAATTTGAATTGAAAAGGGAAAATAAAGAAAGAGAAGATCCCACCGTTTATCTTAGAACAGGTGCAGCTCCACAACAAACATTACTATACAGGTTTCAGTGTTTTGATATCGTAATGCAAACAGACTGTACTGTGAAGTATCAGTTGTGTACGTGTGTTTGCAGAACACTGGTCATGTGAAATGCATTTTAAAGGGCTGACTAATAAATTGAAACAGTCTAACTGGTGTCGTGGTCTTATCCCCAGGTCCGCCCAGGTGGAGTGGTAGGTTTCTATGCATGACCTGCTGTGACAGCTCATGACTGTGCATGTAGAATCATAATTTGAATTGTGTGAAGTCTTTGCAGTTACTTCTGTGCTTCAGCATTTGCTGTTTTACACGATTGTATTTCAACTGGATGCGCTATCATTATGTGACTCTGAACTATTATAACTACAGCTGCTTCGTCATGAAATTACATCATACAATGATAAATTCTTGAATACAGTTTTGCTGTGAAACATTTGTCTAACCCTTACATGAAGCTGATCCACTCTTGTAAACACTACTTCTGGTTTGCTATATTATAAACACTTTGCATGGGAAGTGACACCGATAAACAGCAGTTTGTCTTAAGAGTACTTGGTCCAAACAATCTTTCAAGATTTAATAAGCGGAATCAAACAGCATGTTTCTAAATTAATCCCTGGCTCTGACAAATTTGGAATTGATTTTGAGATCCAGTTTCAACTTGGTCATGTTTCAATTCATTCTGAGAAAAAGGTTGTTGACTAATAAAATTCATGACGGTTTTCTTCAACAAAATTAACACTAGTTATATGGCAGAAGGCTGCCCCCTGTAGCTTAATTTTATAACTGCATGGCTTCATAAAGCGAAAAATGGGAATTTGACAAGCATTTTGAACAGATATGCTGTGGAATTCTTTATCATCCATATCTTCCAAGCTGTCCTTCATGAAACTAATTTCAGTGAAATGAAGTCTGGATGTTCTTCGAGGCTGACTTCAAGGTGATTACAAGTTTCTCCTCTAAATTAAAATTTTTGTTGTTCTCTCTCTCTCTCTCTCTCTGTCTTCAGCTCCTCCACCCCCTCCATCCAGAGGGGGCCATCCTCTCGCACCCTCACACCACAGCTCAGCCCCTCCTCCCCCTCCTCCTTCCCGAGGGCGAGGTGCCCCACCACCTCCTCCCCCCTCCAGAGCTCCCTCCTCT
>NW_018127921.1:4672482-4702435 GCF_001952655.1 Monopterus albus | reverse complement strand
CTCCTTCTCCTCTGCTGCCCATGGAGGCTAATGGAGGGGACAGCGGACCCGGAGGCAAGTCGGCACTGCTGAATCAAATCAAAGAAGGCGCCCAGCTGAAGAAGGTGGAGCCGAAAGAGAGGCCCGTGTCCAGCACCGGTAGAGACGCGCTTCTGGATCAAATTCGACAAGGAGTGCAGCTTAAAGCAGTCAGTGTTCATTTATCACACACAGCTCAGCTCTCAGTCAGCTGTCATATGCTATAACTTTGGCTGCTCTTGCCATCTTCTTTACAGAGGGATGACAACACAGATTCAACTCCTACCACCCCGGGCTCCTCGACAGGCATTGTAGGGGCCCTGATGGAGGCAATGCAGAAAAGGAGCATGGCTATTCACTCTTCAGGTAGTGTATATACAGGGACACAGTCAACATCGTCTCAACCAGCATACTATGTTATCATCCTTGTTTTGAAGTGGAATTCCAACCACAATGAACAGTTATCCTGTTTTTTACCCATCATGTTCAGTAGAAAGTGTTTAGAGCTAGATGTCAGTAATAACCTCTAAACAAAAACTTTCCCAAGTATAGATGGCATTCACACTCATTCAACTCAACATTATATAAAAGCCAAATTTTACTTAAGTGAATTAATCCATAGTTTTTTTTTCACGTTGCACCTTAAATATTCGAAAACAGAAAAATATTGTAAGAGTGACATGACTGACAGAGGCATAACCAGATACAGCTAAGAGAGGATTTTGTAGTAGAGGTTTATTTCACAATACATGTGAGTACATGTACTCGATTGATGCCACACAAATACTTTGAGCAGGTGCAGGCGCTCACTGTGTCCACATGACATTAAAACTCTAGACAATGTGTCATGAGATTTTCATCACTTCCTCATCAGTCTCAAACAACCTTGTGATTCTTTGTTCCATCTTAAGCCTCTTATTGGAGGAACTATTTCTTTCCTGTTTGAAAGTTGTCCTTAAAATATCTTCAGAGAAACTTCAGAGTAAAGGTCGTCTCTGTGACACAAATATATACAGCTATTCTGAAGTTCTTGCTACTGCAAAAATGTGAATCTTATCTGGAAAGGGAGGCACTTTGGGGAATTTAATTTGTTTGAATTATCATATGGTTGTTTTCTCTTCCACAGAAGAGGATGATGACGATGAAGATGATGAGGATTTTGAGGATGAAGATGAATGGGATGACTAGAATTGTTTTTTCCACCTCTATACCATAACGGATGGTTATAACACTAAAAGTTGTTCTTGTCTTTCTAAAAAGAAATCTTCAGTTTTAAAATGATAAATGTAAATGTTATATCAATTTGCTGTATATTTTTGTTGCCTTTATGCTTTTTTCTTATTAATTTGTGCAATACCTCATTTAATCTGTAAATGTTTGCCATTCTCATATCTTGTTGCTTCGTTCTCTTCGTCATGTCTGTCTGTGTTCCTCTTGGCTCCATCTCTGTCTCTAGATCTGTTTTCCATCTCTGCATTTTTTTTTTTCCTCCTCCGCCCACCTTCCCAACTTTTTGATGTATTTATCACCTCCATCTGTCACTCAGCTTCCCAGCACACGTATTCCCTCCCTGTCACTCTCCCATGTTCCCACATTAATGTACATCAAGTTGTCTCTTGAACCTTAAAATTGATTTTTTTTAATTATTTTTTTTAACCAGTTGTCAGGGATTGAATTGGAGGGCTTATGAAATTACTTGACACAAATCCTTCATCAGTTGTATCATCGTTGTTCGTCAGGAGGAAAGAAATTGAACTATTTTCATACCCTTTTGCTCTGTAGCTTATTTTTACTTATTAAAATGATCCTAGTTTAACAGTCATATTTTCTTAAAACAAAGAAGCAAATAAGAAAAAGATCTTTTTGGGATATATAGCTTCACTTTCTGTCATCTGTAAATTTGAGTCTTGTTATATTTTTGCACAGATTGAAAGAGACTCGATGCATAAATACGGGACATTTTCAGGTCTGTATCATTATGGAACATACATAGGCTTTAAGCAGTGAGGCAACATAAACTTGGATGTTAAGCATTTTTAATCGTTAACACACAACACTACACACAGTTAACACAGGGAGGTAGCCCACAGTGTTGTAGGCGGCTATCTGTTGTGAATTTTAGGGTTTTCATGTATTTTGGTCACCGTCACACTACAGTTTTTTTTTTTTTCTTGTTCTATCTTCTTTTTTTTTTTTTTTTTACCATAGGAAGCAGAATATTAATAAATGCCTGATTGTTGGAATCAGGTAATTGATCATGTAAAACCTGAGGAATAAAGACATTTTAGTTTTACACATCTGATGCTTATTATGGGTCTGTATGGTAAGTTACTGTACAGAAACTGTGGGACTAAAGTAGCATTCTTCCTGTTATAGATACTAAGCGCTGACACAGTGTGGGGTGAAACATTAGCTTCGCGACATTAAGACAAGTATCTGAGTATCCTTGACTAATCAGTAAACTGTGAGGTAACATAGAAATTGTTCAGTGGTCAGTTACTCCCTAGGAAGGCCAAACATGTTGACATGGATTTTGTGTCAAAGCTAAAAAATATTTTGCAATAATTTTTACTATGCTTATATTTAAAAGTAGATTCATCACTTTACTAAATGCCAAATTGTGACATCAATTACAAAAAGGATTTTAAAATCTGCTTCTATATTTTTAATAAAAGTAGCAGCTGCAAGTCTTGGTGTAGTGCACTCATCCAAATTGGCTCAAGAAAGTGACTTATTTGAAGCTGTGATTTCAGCAGTTAAATTATAGCCTAATATGACTTAATCTGAATTTCTTACAAACAAACTGAAGTAGATTTGCCTCTCTCTTTAAGGCAAGGCTGTGTAACCTTTGATAAACAGCAACTACTGTGACTACAAGTAACAATTATGGGACATTGCTAATTTTAAAATCTGCTATTACAGTTGCACAAATGAAGAGGAATGGTGTATGTCACAAAGCAATAGCTATTTAAAATGTGTTAACTTTTCATGGTCGTGCCCGACCAAGGAACATAGTACCAGCAAAACCCCTGAGTGAACTGAATTAAACAATGGTGAAATTAATGGCATATGAATTCAACTTTTAATTTGTAGGAAGAAGAATGTGTTATTTCTTCTCTCAACAGATCACTTAGTCTTGCTTTAAATTTTCACACTGAAGGACACTAGAGTTGCTCACTTTTTTGTCCTTTAATTGTGGAATACAAAGCCTGGCCTTCCAGGGTTTCTCTATTGCAGCCATGTTTGCTGTTACAGCAGTCGCTAATGTTAAATTATAAGTCTTCACTTGCACTTATGAATTTGAACCAGACTAATATTTTGTGTCTCTTCTCACCCTGATAATCCAAGATCCAAAAGCAGGATTTGTTGGGTGTTTCCTCTATAATATTAATAATAGTAAAGCATAGACCTTATGTAAAGTGTCCTGAGATGACTTCTGTTGTGATTGGTGCTATACAAATAAAATTGAATTGAAAAGAGTAATAGCATTAAAGTACCACTATGGCAGACCAAAAATTCTAATCATATTAATTGAAATTAAATGTACCAACACTACCATTATTGTTAAATTAATGAGCTGCATACTTAGCAGCTAGACCTGGCAATTTAATATTTGACATTCCAGTCCAAGGAATGTTAATTTTGCACATGCTAATACAGCTAATCCACAGTGAAAGAAAAAAAAAACAACACAGGAAAAGAAAAAAGTACAGACCATTTTTTTGCCATTTAGCAATAAGAGGAATGTTTAAATTCTGTCTTGGAGTTACACATTGCCACTTGTTTGATGTAAGAACTTACTTCTGTCAAATATCAAGATACTTTTTGAGGATGGAAAGCTAGCCATGGTGTTAGTTTCTGTAGGTGACTCGGTTAATAAAATGTTATGGATGTCAAGCCTTATCAATGAGGCAGGACAAATAATGACGTCTTACATTGTACACTCCAATAAAGGGTTGATATTTACATACTTTGGGCATTTGAGCTTCCTTTAGATTCTTTTACCTTCACAACCCGCCATTCTGGAAACCTTGGTTTCAGGATGCAGAAGTTTGTAAATAAAACTTTTATTTCCAGTGATAGTGCTGGTTAATTTTTGTGTTTAGGATTTCATGTCTTAAGTTTTCATTATTTCCCTTGTTTCAGGTTTACAGATTTGAATTACTGATGGAAAGAGAATGTGATTCAAGCACAGACATTGTTGCACTAATGTATACGAGCACAATCATGTCTGTCAAGCTTGTAACTTGAGTATTTGCATCTGTTTGTAGGGAGTGATGAATATAGTCCTCATCACCTACAATAAACAGGGAGTTGGACAGATCTGTTAACAGCTAAGCAGAGGATTGTCATGCCCTTTATATCGCTACATTTCACCCACAGAGCCAGGTGAAATGAAAACTGGGTGAGTGAGGGAGAAAAAAAGTAGCTAGTATCTCTCTGGAACAGCGTGTGTTTGGCATGACAGTCCTGACTTTCATGTTTCCTACTTGGAATTGGTGTGGCTCACACCTGTGGATCCATTAACAGCAATACACGTCTATAAATGTGTGTGAGAGGCAGAAATAGTTGCTGAAAACATCTGTTTACCATGTTTCTCTTGTGTATGTGGAACAGATAAAGTCCGATAGAAAATTAATTGGACGGTGCTGATCATTCCTCATGGTTCTCTCATGTGTCCCTCACTTGTTCTGTGGTAACGATGCACATTTGTGTACTTGTTGTGAAGTGTTAATTTTTTTACCATGACCTCTGACCTCCTGCTCTGTTGCCCATGGCAACCACTGTCAGTTAATCGATCCACAAATTCAGAGTGTTTTCATTCAGTCAATCAGTTATTGACCAATGGGACACACACACACACACACAAGGTTTTGGGCCAATCAGGAGTTTTGTTATAGTGACGAGAATAATGAGGCTCAAACTACTGAGGATAATATATATATATATACACACAGTGGGTATGGAAAATATTCAGATCCCCTTAAATTTTTCACTTTTTGTTATATTGCAGCCATATGCTAAAATCATTTAAGTTCATTTTTTTCCTCAATGTACACACAGCACACCAGTCTGTGGTCCTGAGCACTCTGGAGAAGGTTTTCGTCCAGGATATCCCTGTACTTGGCCGCATTCATCCTTCCCTCGATTGCAACCAGTCGTCCTGTCCCTGCAGCTGAAAAACACCCCCATAGCATGATGCTGCCACCACCATGCTTCACTGTTGGGACTGTATTGGACAGGTGATGAGCAGTGCCTGGTTTTCTCCACACATACCGCTTAGAATTAAGGCCAAAAAGTTCTATCTTGGTCTCATCAGACCAGAGAATCTTATTTCTCACCATCTTGGAGTCCTTCAGGTGTTTTTTTAGCAAACTCCATGCGGGCTTTCATGTGTCTTGCACTGAGGAGAGGCTTCCGTTGGGCCACTCTGCCCTAAAGCCCCGACTGGTGGAGGGCTGCAGTGATGGTTGACTTTCTTTGACTTTCTACAACTTTCTCCCATCTCCCGACTGCATCTCTGGAGTTCAGCCACAGTCATCTTTGGGTTCTTCTGTACCTCTCTCACCAAGGCTCTTCTCCCCCGATAGCTCAGTTTGGCCGGACGGCCAGCTCTAGGAAGGGTTCTGGTCGTCCCAAACGTCTTCCATTTAAGGATTATGGAGGCCCCTGTGCTCTTAGGAACCTTAAGTGCAGCAGACATTTTTTTTGTAACCTTGGCCAGATCTGTGTCTTGCCACAATTCTGTCTCTGAGCTCTTCAGGCAGTTCCTTTGACTTCATGATTCTCATTTGCTCTGACATGCACTGTGAGCTGTAGGGTCTTATATAGACAGGTGTGTGGCTTTTCCTAATCACGTCCAATCAGTATAATCAAACACAGCTGGACTCAAATGAAGGTGTAGAACCATCTCTGGGATGATCAGAAGAAATGGACAGCACCTAAGTTAAATATATGAGTGTCACAGCGAAGGGTCTGAATACTTATGACCATGTGATATTTCAGTTTTTCTTTTTTAATAAATCTGCAAAAATGTCAAAAATTCTGTGTTTTTCTGTCAATATGGGGTGCTGTGTGTACATTAATGAGGAAAAAAATGAACTTAAATGATTTTAGCATATGGCTGCAATATAACAAAGAGTGAAAAATTTAAGGGGTCTGAATACTTTCCGTACCCACTGTAAATAAATATACATATATATATATAGTGTTAACAATTGTTGTGACCAACACAGTAATGATAACAACTCTATGACTATACCTTTTATTTTTTGTTGACCCGTGTTAGTTCTCTGTTGCAGAGCTTATGAGAGAGATTAGTCCAGGTATGGCACTTTCCACCAGTGTGACAGTGCTACATGGATACACTGCTTCCATAGAGACCTTCAACAACACACACCCTCATGCAGAAATACAAAAGCATTTATAGAGGCAACAGCTTCTATAAATACTTTGTATAAACAGCTGCTTGACTTGATTTAAACATAATACACACTGTAAATCATTACATTAATTTGTACTGCAGATTTTGGACAAGGTGTTTTTGAGTGTTAACACAAACATAACTAAATATCTGTTTCTTTCAGATAACATAACTAAAAATGTACAAGATGTAAGTATGGTCACATGATTCTGTTGCTGTTAAAGCTGAATACAGCAACACAAATTAAGTATTAGGTGAATTATTCTCTTGCAGTTTGGACAGCACAAAGAATCACTGGTGCCAATCTGACCTCCATGGAGGACCTGTATACCTCATAGGTTAAGAGGAGGAGGAAACCTCTCACACCCTGGTCAAAAAGTCTCTGAACTCCTCCCCTCTGTACAGCACTACAGGACATTATATGCCAAAACAACCAGACACAAGGACAGTTTCTACCCCCTCGAACCCAAGACTGCTTGACAACAACTGAACAACAATTGAACCACTGCAGTTACCAGGTTGAAAGCTCTCCTGTATATAAATTTACAGACACAGTTTCTCCTTTTTGATTGTACATTGCACATTTCCTATTCCCTGTTTTGTGTGTGTATGTGTGTGTGTGTGTGTGTGTGTGTGTGTGTGTACAACACACTGAGAGCCTCTGCACCAGAGTCAAATTCCTTGTATGCTCAAACATACTTGACCATTAAAGATGATTCTCTTTCTGATTATTGGTGAAATTGCTTTTTAAATGTACGTGAAGCTAAATTTGCCTTTTAGGAGTTCAGCTGTGTAGAATAGTATTAATTTGTCAGTAACACTGCAGGCATACATTAGTGAGTAATACTAAGGTCAAGGGTGCCTGAGTATTGTGGAGCTTGGTGACCTGGTGTACTGCAGCTTAGTGTAAAAGGAGAGCATGAAAATGAAAATCTTTCATTTTTTTTTTTTTTTTTTGTGGTGTAGAGACTTGTATCATATTTCTCCATAGAGAATAAAAGTTCCACCCTGAAAATAATGTCTTGAATTCTGTGTGAGGATGCAGTGACCTCCCTGATTGACCCCATTTGCAGACAGGAAGCCTACATAGTGTATTTTATGGATGACTTATGGAAGGGTTCTCTTATTGACAGTTTGAAAGATATGACAAAGTTGACTAGAGGAAGTTTTATTTTTAGGAGACTTGGCTAAAGGAGCACTGGGCACACAGAGCAGCTGTACTTGGAAAGACCATTGAGCAGGCTGGTTTTTGGCATAGGGAGTCTACCCAGTAGTAGTAATTCTCTAGTAGTTTTGCAGTAATTTGTAATAACTTAATTGGATAACCTGTTTTTAATACTAATCTAGTGCAATTTTCAAAACTCCACAATGATGAATTTCATGTAATTTCAAGATTACTTGAACATCTTTAATCTAGAGAAACAGTCTTCTAAAAACGTCTGGTATGCTTTGAGAAAGGGTTTTTGCCATATTGTAATTTGTAGTTTTCTTACTGGTGTCCTGTTCCTGACGGTGCCATCTTTGAACAGCTGCACTATGGATTTAGGAGTCAGGGAACTCTCTCAAGACACATAAGCAAATGTAAGAACAGGATTAGGAGGACTAGTACTAATAGGTCACAGTACTCAGCCTCTATATTCTTTAGCTTTCATTCTCTTAACTGCCATCCCCCTCTTGCATGTTCTTGGTTTCTCCTTCCAAACTAGTCACCTCTCTCTCTCTGCACCTGATGCTTCATCAGCCTCACTAAACCTCTCCCTCCTTTTTTGTCAATATGTATCCTTTGACCAAGCAGCTCCATCAGTTTTTGGATCTCCTAAGGTGACCCCAAAAGTTGCTACTACCCAGTAGCTTTGAGTGGGACCTACTGTACCTATAACATTAAACTTTTACCTTGTTTTTGCCAGTGGTGAAACATTGTATTTACATTGAAACAATGCAACTTTTTACAGAAGGAATAACACTTCCCTCTACCCAATAAATGAATAAAAACACAATCTTATGAGGGCTACATTTAGCTAATTTTAGCTATACTTGAGAAGGTAAATATTGTCCTATTATTAACATTTTGATGACTTTTGTTGTTTCAACTACTTCTGCTAGTGTTGCATTGTTTTAGAATTAGCATAATCTTTGAATTGTCACTTTGGGCCACAGTGGCAGCTGTTTCATAAAAGTTACATTGGCTAATTCTAAATAATATAGACTGTGCCACAGGTTTATGTAGCAATGTTAGAGAAAACATTTTTCAAAAGTTACATAGTCTTGCTTCTTATTACATCCTGGTATTTTTGTTTAAAGTTTAAAGACTACTACTCAGTCCCAACACTTATTATGCATTGTGAATGTTTTCAAAGTGCACAAAAGCCCAGACTGTCATAGGTACTAGCTGTTGTGGGCGTATTGTGATTGTGTCAGAGTGGGAAAATGCATTAGTGATGTTTGACCAGCAAGCTGACTCTGATAAAAACAGTGGCTATGTGTGCCTCCTGTACCACTGTGTAACAGCTTGACCCCTTTTTTCTAAATCACCCAGTAAGCAAAGAATGAGAAAACAGTCTACATACTTTGAGTGATATTGTAAACACCAAATGGCTATATTTAGAAATTAACACATAATTCAACCCACAACGGATTATATTTACAATTTTACAAGAAAAGACTGAATTAGAAAACAGATTAGTAAATAGCTCAGTTTACTTATTTCAAAATTAAAATACAAACACTATTTTTTATTATGCATAAACACTTAAACATTATCAAAATGTAAAGATATTATTGCAGTGCAAAGAAAGTTCCAGTATATTTTGTCTTTCATGAGTGAGAATTCAATTTTCACTTCCTCAGTAAACCCAACATTTTTCACCTTGTGTCTCCATCTTTGTTGGCCACTCTATGGTCATGATTATGCAGATTTCCATGACATGGAAGACTTCTTTCATTTCTGCTTGTACTATTGCAGATAGTGTGGTACTTCCACCTGAAAAATGACAATGGTATATCAGTTTTATATGCAGGTCATACAAATATTTTTAAGACAATAATGCTTTTTTATGAGATACCATATGATGGTGTATAAAGCTAGGAATGAGAGGGATGGGAAGAGTCACTTGTTATCCCTGCGTAACATCAAAATGTTAGCAATTACCACTTCTGAGCCATAATTACAAGAATGTAGTTTTAAAACTGCAGTTGCTGTGAAAGGGCTTCTTTTCATTACAAGGAGTTTAGCAAATTTATTGTGGTTCATTTTTTCTGGTTGTTAGCAGTCCACACTAGTCAGACTGAAACTTTCATCAGCTGTGAAATTTTCATGTTGCATCATTATGTTCAAGCAAGTTGATAAAATAGTTTTACATTTTATGAAATATGCTTTCTTGACAAGCCATATAGTAAGATCAACAGCACTTTCATATCTGCTAAGCTAAGATCAGCTAACCTTAGCATCATATAAACACTGGAACCAGTTAGATAACACAATTTGGGTATTTGTTTAACTAAAGTGTAAAATTAAGGCTGTGTTTGTAAGAGATTTAGTATGTTAACTATGACCTCAATACTAAATATATAATTGAATTGATACATTTATGCCAATTTCACCAAAAACTGAAACAATTTAAACTTCATAAACAGATGTTAAGGCAGAAGTGTTGTACTGAAGTGCATACAATTGTACAGGTGTACCTAATAAAGTGGCTGGTCAGTGTATGTGGCTATGGTACAGACATGTTTGTTCCTACTTGTCATTTTGCTTTCATAAATGTATTATCATGATATTTTTCAGAGCTCAAAAAAATTGGCCCTGTCTATCTATCTGGACATTATATCAACTCTGTCCTCAGTGGTGTCAAGAAATGAAGTGTTTGTTGCCCATTTTGTTGTATGTGTGTTTGTGTGTGCTGTGGTGTCATATCTGTCTTTATCAAAGCTCCAGCGAACAGCTTCTATAAATACCTGCGCTAAGTGGCAGGAATTTCACAGCTAGGAGACCCCACCATCTGAGGGCAGAGCTGATTTTCCACTCTAACAATGTAACAAGCTGTGCTAAAAGCGTCAGCCAAAGTAATGCTCTCGTCAGACAGAAAATGGCAAGCACTCAAAATAAGCACGCAAAAGCACAGTTCAGGCATACTTTACACGTCCCTCTTGTAAATGTATTTGTCTTACTGTCTGTTTTCCATCCCTCTTTCATTCTTTCAGAATCAGAATCAGAATCTGCTTTATTGGCCAGGTGTGTCAGACACACGAGGAATTTGGCTCTGGTGCATCGGCTCTTTGTGTCAGTTTATCTTCTTTCCCTCTGTGAGAATACTTATCTGGTTTGGTTGACATTATTTTTGGCTGTATGTTGGCCCATCTTTATCTCTGTGTGTCCCTCTGTCTAGCTGTGGTGGCTTGTATAGAGTAGACATAGAACACACCATGTCAGCCACAGAGATGACTCAGACACCACTGACTTTGTGTCGTCCTCATCTAAAATAAAGCCTCTACTTGTTTAGTTTGCCTGTAGAAGCCCTCTGCAATTTTGCAATAAGCACATTGCTCAACTGCTTGTTGTTGTAGTGTTTCACTCAGCAGATTGTGAAATAATCCAGACTCAACTGCATACAGTATTTAGTGGACAATACAACTGATACTGCTGCTCATAACAAGACTGGAAATGAAATGAAATGAAAAGCAAATTTTGACTATTAGATAAAAAGTGTGTTCTTGTTGCATAAATCCTTCTACTCACCCGTTTCAGGCTGCGGATGTTGCTGTTGCGGATGGACTCCATCAGCTGGTCATGGGCTGACCTCATTGGTGTGGACGGCCTGCTACTCTCCTCCCCTCTCCTCTCCACTGACACGGGCCTCAGTGCATTCTTGAGCTCCTTCAGGATGCTGCTCGTCTCATTGTCTGTCCTTGACTCCTTCCCCTTTCCCTTCTTGCCTTTTTTCCCTTTTGTTTTTGTCAGCTTCCTGCTTCCCGCCTCATGTGCCTTGATGACCTGAGCGATCATCCTGGTGGGCTTCTTCTTCTCCCGCTGTAGGGGAGGAGGTGGCGGTGGAGGTGGCGGTGGAGGTGGGGGAGGAGGAGGGGGAGCAGGAGGAGCCTGTTTTATAGCCAGGTCACTCCGGGTAAGTTTGGGTGAGGACCAAGGAGAGTTATAGGGTGATGAACTGGGTGTACCTCTCTAGAGCCAGACAGGAAAATACAGTAGATCCTCATAAATACATGGAGCATTATTCTGAAGACAGGGTTCTTGCTTGGACTGAAAAATGCACGTGTAAACGCTAGGCAGATTAAAATGTTGTAAGTGATTTTCGGTTTGCATATGACATGTTGTTCAGGAGTACAAATGATTTCAGGTTCCATACCAGTGCAGTAGTTCGGGGCTTCACGGCTCCCTCTGTCACCCCCAGTTGCCCCTGTTGTTTCTGCCTTTGCTCCTGTAGACGCTTTTGTCTTTGACGATCCTGGTTCCTGGTGAGGATCCCTGTCATGCTCATTCTGGGACCTGGTAAATTGAACTGGTAACCCAGCCTGATCAAAGTGTAGTTTTCCCTCAGAATCTTAACCATTTCCATCTCTACCTGTAAGAGTTGGTTGCAGACAAGAAAACCTGTTAACCAGGGTATTGTTTGCACAGAGAAAGATGGTTTGTTTGATTATGGAAACTAAACAGGTTGAGATGAGAACTAACCTGTCCTCCACACATGTGTCTCTGGTTTTGGAACCGAAGTTCAGTCAGAGTGTTGTTCCCTGGAAGTGCTTGAACCAGGGCCATCACACCCTTCCCAGTCACATAGTTGGATTCTATATTCAGACTAGTGATGGATGAGTTTTCCCTGAGCATCTTAGCAATGGCCAAAGCGACAGGGTCATCCGCTCGGGTGTTCGCAAGGCTAAAGACCCGCACATTTGTGTTGGACCTCAGTGATTCTGCAAATCTGATGAGGGTTTCCTAAGAAGTAGGTAACAGTCATTACATTTTCAAGAACATAAGAGAACTTCTTAACATGAATGCATATACTCTAGAATATAAACTGACAAAATATATAGCACACTAAACAATCCCTTTAGTGTTTTTGCAGTTTTTCCATGCCAGATACAGGTCTGTATTTGTACCTGTGAGATATCGTCAATGTTGTTGAGATTAACCTCTGTGAGTTCAGGATCATTATTAATAACCCGCTGCAGAGCGTCATCAACAACAGTTGGGTTTCCGATGGTGTTGGTGTCAGCAGGTGGAGGTGGGGGAGTCAGTCTCATAGGCTCCACCCTCTGAGGTTTTAGTAGCTTTGGGGTGTCAGCCCACGATGTGTCCTGACCACAGTCCTTTATGGGTTCAGGTGTTGATTTATTATTTTGTTCTTCCTCCTCCTCATCATCTTCTTCCTCTTCTGTCACAGCTTGCTCCTCTTCCTCACTCTCCTCAACTCCTTCTTCTTCTTCTTCTTCATCCTCATCCTCCTGTTCCTCTTCTTCTTCCTTCCTATTATACATTTTCTGTTCTTTCTCATTTTCATCATCTTTGTCATCGTCTGCTTCACTGTCTCCTGTTACACACTCCTCCTGTTCTTCATCCTGTATTTTGACAGTTATTCAATGTTTGAAATGCAGTATTGTAATCATCAGTATTTGACTTCTTTAAAACTTGAATAAAATATACATACTGTAAAGCTACATTAACACAGATGATTTAAAGAGAGCTGTAGAAACATTAGTGATTCGTTATGTTTTCCTTACTTTTAGTACTTCCTGAATTCCATCTAATAACAAACAAGCTAGTTTTGCCTCTGGCACATTTACCAAATGCTAAGCAAATCTAAAATAAATACCATCACTGACCGGTTTGGGCCTTCCTCCACCCATCTCATCCTCCAAAAGTCTACGTGTCTCATTTTCCCAATACTTCATGAGGGCCTCTCTGCTGAAGGTGCCTGTTGGAGACTTGTCGGTCTGATCCCTTTGTCTTAGTCCTATGGGCACATTGGCATCAGGATCAATGTCCGCCAGCTCTTTTTCCAACTCAGCCAGCTCCTCAGGACTGAGAGAAGCCAAAAGCTCATCCTCATCGACGTCTTCGTACTTACTCAGCTCTCGACGGTACCCAAAAAAACTCATGGCCAAAGTATGACGTATGAAGACAAGATAGAATTAGTTTAAACTAACAAAGAAAGACCAGTTTTTTAGTTGCATATGATATAGTGTAGACCCCAAAATAAAGGTGAAGTTTGTGGATTGAGATCACAACAAAAGATAAGTTCCTCTGCGGTTGCTGAAGATCCAAGGATATTAGGGGACTGGAAATTGAGAGTCCAGTCAAGGAGATCCTTGCCAATGAAAGTGATTGGACATACTTGGTCTAGTTAAAAGATGCTTCTGGTGAGCGCCTACTCCGGTTTGAACCAGATATGCCCTGGCCAGCCAAGATAATGTGAGGGTGAGAGTGTGTGTGTTGGTGTCCTCTCCTGCACTAATCTCCTCAGCTGCTGTTTGGGCCTTAAGAGAGGGATCAGAGAGGAACGTACCATGTGGGCCCCATGATGTAGCGTCTTTTTTTAGGAGGCACTGTTCTGACAGACAGATCCACAAAAAGAATCTGAGCTCAGAGACTGTGTGGCCTGTTAGTGTAACCAAGGCCAGGGTGGCTTTGTTCATGGCCAAAATAGACCATTGGGATCCAACAGATACACAAACAAAAAAAATAAACAAAGAGTAATGAGGAAAAGATAATTGATAGGGGTTTGGATGTGCTGTTAAGAGTTACAGATTTTTGCAATATGTGACCTTTAGACAGTAGTATCATCTGAAATTTGTACTGTTTTTTCGGTTTGGTTTTTATTTTTTCCCCTGACTCATTAACTGCCTAATTTTTTGTTGCTTAACTTCACAGTTATGTTGATAATCTCTTTTAAATTTTAGGTCAGGCTGAGAGCAGGTTCACTCACCTGGAGGTTTTAGAATGCAAACCTGCAGTGCCACTAATCTTACACTAGCATACACTTACATTCAGAGCACATGTGTAAACTCTTCTACATACAGACACCTGAATAGCTCATCACGCCAAATCTCTACCTGTCTGGAACTCAGGATGTATTGTTAGAACATTGTGCTGATATCAAACAGCTCGTACCTCTGTTTGGTAATCTGGTGCTGAGTGACAAGTTATTCCCAATCCCAGCAAATACTAGATGTATTAACATACACACAGAAAGAAAACACTTGTTGTTTTGCTGATTTCAACTTTAGCTAGTAATTAAACATCCCAACACACACAGCAAAATCATTTTCAAAAATAGTTAATTACAACATTTTGAAGCATTCTGAGAGTATATTGACTATACAAAGTGTGAACAAAACCCAGCATGAAGTGAGAACATTGTTGCCTGCCCACACAGATGCTTTCCCTCATATTGCCTAATTAGACCTCTTCTCTGGACTGTGTGGGTGTGGACATACTGTGCTCGACTGACATTTAACAACAACTACAACCTGAGCAGAAGTCCAATTTGTGAGAAAAAAAAAGTGTGACACATATGCTATACGTGCATTTTTACTTGTATTAGTGGTAACCATATCAAAATGTATATATCTGCAATGTAGTCTAGAATATAAGTATGACACAAAGCGAAAAAGACAACTAGCAAAGCAACTATGTTATCATTTTTATCCATAATCTGCTGTATCAGTTCAGGAATGCATTGGGATTGATTTTCTGACTTATCACTGTTCATTTAAACAAAGTAGATGAAACATGTATGTTCCTTTTGTGGCACATTAACGAAATAGTGTTCATAAAACGAGTCAAAGTCACAACTACAAGCAAGGCACTCTGGCTCTTGACATATAAAACTTAACACATTAGATACAAACTACACTCACCAGCCACTTTCTTAGGTACACCTGTATGCATATTCAGTGCAATACTTCCACCTTAACATCTGTGTTTATGAAGCTCAAAATGTTTCAGTTTTTGGTGAAATTGTCATAAATGTCTAAATTCAATTATATGTTTATTATTGAGGTCATAGTTAAAGGTGGTGTTGTACTGGACTATATTCAGAGGTGTCTCTATATTTTTGTCCTCCTGGCTGCATATGTAAAAGGGTCAGAATATTAGGAACACCTCTGAAATATAAACACAGATGTGAAAGCAGAGGTGTTGCACTGAACTGCATACAATTGTACGGGTGTACCTAATAAAGCGGACGGTCAGTGTATATTGCCGTTGGATAATTTTTAAGAGTGACTAGTGCTTTTCCATTATGACTGTTTAAAATGTAAACTGTCTTTCACGTAGAGGAGAGGTTACTGTACAGGTCATACTCTCTGTAGGTCAGGTACTTCTTCAGTCGCGGAGGAAAGGGGACAGCAGCCATGGCAGCAGGGTTATTCAGCACCCTGAGGCTCATGAGACCTCTGATTACTAGTCGACACAAGTGCCGCAGGGACCGTGGCTTGCCTGGGGACAAAACAACCTCTTAAATCAACCTTTTCAAATGTAACCCAGCCTTATAACATAACTTTTTTAAAGAAATGAGTGAGCAGTATTACTCAGTATGTCAGAAATCTCATCCCACTCAGGCCTCCTCTTCAGGATGCGTTTGAGGTTGCGACAGATGTTAACATGGCTGACATAATCCAGGAGGATTCTCACCACACTGCCAACCAGATGTGTCAGCCAGGACACTGACACAAAGTCACAGAACTGAAGGACAAAGTAATTTACTTTATATATTACAGTATAATATGATTAATGAATCATTTATTTATATGGATTTTATAGCAGATGAATATATGTGCCTGGCTGTATTGGCTCTTACTGAGACGATATTACGTTGACTGTAAACCTGGTAAACATGGTTATGGAGGTCCGTCCAGGTATTATTCACTTCTTCACTGTTACCATGGCTACACTGGAAACACCTGCAAGGGACATGGTTGCAGACATATTACCAGCTCTTCTGTTTTATGAGAATCAAATTTGTTAACTCTGTTTTAGTTTTCCAATAAAGAAACATACTTGTGAACTTGATATCCACTGTTAAGCAGTAGTCGCAACATGACGTGGTCCCTCAGGCAGTACTGCAGGGCTGTGGGGAAAACTGTGTTGCTGATCACTCTGAAGTAACAGTTCACATCTGCTCCATAGGACAACAACAGCTGCACCAGCTCATACCTGAACACAAAAGTCAAACTTTACTGTAAGACAGCCCTGCCACCACCATATAAACTTATGTAGCTATGAATAAAGACACACCTTTCAGATCGTATTGCAATCAGGATACATTGTAGTGGGTCCAGGTCAGTTCTTGCTCCAGCTGCCAGTAACATCTCTGCACAGGTCACATCACCACTGGAAACCGCAAAGTACAGAGCAGTTTTTCTGAGGTCGCTGTAGTTCTCTGCAACAAGATTTACAAAACATCAGTGGACAAGTTCCTTAAAACCAGCTAAAAATATAGATTTTGATTGTTGTTGCATGACCTAACTGGAAATTTTACAACTTTGGAAAAGTCCTGCTATAGCTGGTGCTCTACTCTCAGATTGTATCGTCCCCTGTACATATATGCACACATCTCTGCCTTACCAGAGATGTGTGTGTGTAGCAGGGCGTTGACATCGTATCCTGTCTGTATAAGCAAGTCCAGACACTCAACCTGTCCCCCGTCTGCTGCCGAGTGGACGGGGCTCTGGCCTGAGAGATAGATGGCTTTCTTTGTGGTGATGGGGATGAGAGTCCTCAGGGCTCTGCAGTCAGAGAGCGTGGGAGAAAAAGAGAGGGGGGAGACAAACAGGAAGAGTGTAATGGACAGAAACTGTGAAAAACAAATGCTAGAAGAAAACAGGCCATAGAGAAAAATGTTCACTGGATTGTGGTTTGAGATACAGTGTTATTCAGTGATAGAAGTGAAAAACAGTGATAAACAGAAGCCTCTTTGTGGGAATGACTACAGTGAAAACACTGCACAACTGTGAGGTGGAGAGATAGGCATGTTTCAAGCTACAGCTTGGTCAATTTGGCTGCAAAATAGGAGGAGAGGAATGTTAATTGGTTAAGCAATTTCAGGATCATCATTTTAAAACTGTGATATCATTTTGGCATGAGAATATTGCCATATCTAGCATGTAAAAATGACTGGCTGCTGTCTTAAAAACACAAAGATTAACTCACAGTATGTGTCCTTCATATGCAGCTCTGTGGATGGGCAGCTGGCAGGCATAGCTAGCCACATTTGGGTTGGCTCCATACTTCAGGAGCAGCTTGATACAGTCCAGATTCCCTGATCCAGTTGCATCATACAAGACTGTGTCCCCATTGCAGGCCTGGGTATTCACGTCACCACCTGGGTAATGTAACGGGCTGACTAGTTGGAGAGATTTTGTGGTATTCCAGCATTGTACATTTGTAACCAAAGGGCTTCTTAACACCATTTGAGCATTTTACCATGTTGTATGAGTATATCCAGCACTTCTGTGTTGCCATATTCAGCTGCGATCCCCAGAGGTGTTACCCCATGTCCATCTTGAGCACTCACTTTGGCTCCATGTCGAAGGAGCAGCATTAGAATGGCTGGACAACCCACCTGGTATGAGAAACAGGAGGCAAGGAAATAAAGAAGAAAGCAAAAACGGAGGAGGAGAAGTAATGAGATGTTGGGCTTTAACTCTCTCGTGTTCTAGCGCCTGTCATTGCTGTGCTGTTCACCTTTGCAGCTTCATGGATGGCCGTCCACTTGGTGAGACACACCTGCTCAACAAAGGCTCCACTCATTATGAGGGCTAAAACCATGTCATATGATCCCTGTCTCACTGCTGCAAAATGTAGAAAATACAAGGCGGTATTGTAAAAAGCCATGCTAATGAAGGTTTTATTATTAATGACAGAATGACAGCTTATCCTCTAGAGGAGAGGCTGTACAGCTAATGGATGGGTGGATGGATTACAGCAGTTACTGATGTTTAACAAGAATCTACAACCATGCTAGCAGCATTTAGACTGTACAGGAATAACAGTGTTTGAAGTACATACTAATGTCATCTTGCATATAATGACTATCATGTTCACCAGCTTAGTTTAGTTTGTCAGCCTCCTAACATTTTCTAATTCATCTTATATTAGGACAATATACAGCAACCAAAATTATAAACCTTTAATGTGTGTTCACAACCTGAACAGAATCTGCTTAATTAATGAATGATAATATCCATATAATCAATTCATATTGGTATTAATTTTGTATCCATACATGTTTGAATCTAACTCTGTTTAACAATATGCTGTTAATGAGGGACAAGTGACTATGTGACCGACTTGTGCTTGTGTTGAGTTTGTGTGTGTGTGCTACCGATGAGCAGAGGAGACTCGTTGCTGCTGTTGGTGTTGTGTGGTGAAGCTCCGTGCTTCAGCAGCATCTTGACATTTTCCACCATGCCAGCCTCTGCTGCCAGAGTCAGAGCTGTGTCCCCATCCTCCGTCTGCTCCTCCAATGTCAGGTCTGTGGATGTCAACACTGCTACAGAAATACCATTTAGAGTGTGGTAAAGTGGAACAAATGCACTGTCTACTGAGATTCAAACTTATATCTACCTAAATGGCTGGATCAAATCACAGATGCTAAATATTCCACTGTTACTCTTTTGCACTGAGCTCTCACCCTGCAGCACCACATGCAGGATCCCTTTCTGGGGCTGTATAGCTGCAGCATGCAAAGGTTGCCGGCCTCTTCTGTCACTCTCTCTGAAGGCAGACACACAACCTGAGAGCTCCTGCAGTGCATACACATCACCTGTGGAGACACAACCAAGACCCACACAGGATGTACACAGGGAAACATTTGTAATTCTCATGGATAACAGTGAGTTCATGCACCTGCACCCACAAAAATAAACATGTATATTTACTTGTAGGTGATTCTGCCTAATGCAACTTTACTTAATTTTGCCCATTATGCTACATGCTACATGCACATTTTCTTGTGCTAAAACAGTGAGAGTTAAATTAGAACTTACCTTTGTGAATAGCTGCCATGATCTTCATAAAGTCTTCACTGTTAGGTTCCTTTCTAATGAACAAAGGTTGAACAGTGGGTCAGACTAAATATTTTACTGTTATGTTATAGAGCTTCATAACAGTATTGGGGTGGATTACACTTAATTAATTGAATTCAGGATTTCCTGTGACTCAGGAATCTACACGTCTCTTATAGGATCTGATCACTACTCCGTCAATAAATAAGAGGAGATTACAGAGGTACTTTTGATAAGAACCCCCATCTAAAACTCAAATCATTTTGTACAAGTTAGACTCTGTCATACCTGTTTGTTTGCACTGAACATGACAGCTTGTAGGTATCTTGAATGCTCTCTTGAATGGCACACTCAATCAGTTCCTCATTTAGGGCTTCCTGATCAAAGTCCCCCATTTCTATATCAAGGAACAAAATGACAGGCATGTGCTTCCTTGCATATACTCTGCTTTCTTTGCCTGATTAATTTGTTGTAAGAAAAAAGAGCTCTGTCCCATGCAAGTAACTTATTAAAGTCACATCTGTCTGTTCTTTATGCTGTGTCCAGTGCTACAGATACTGTCTGTGACTTGTAAAGTGCTCCTGACACTTTCACATGCTTAAAATGGCATCATATTTGAGTAAAGTATAAATCTGTCAAATCTGAGATTACGCTACACAATTAGATATTTCATGTTAGTCATTTCCTCACCTCTTGATCTGAATGTGTTCCCTTGAGCACTTCAGTTCACAGCCTGTGTGTTTTTGTTTTGCAGGGTCCTGTGTCTGTCTAGGTTATATTTAGATGTGACCTGCTTCAGATGACCAGACTCAACTCAGAGTTTGCCTGTCATGTTTTCACCTCCAGCTCCAGTGAACAAAGTTACTGTGACTTCACTCAAATCATCACACATTACACATCTACACATTATATAACATAACAGTTATCTCAAATGTTAAATGTAGGACACCTGCTTCTTTTTTCTGAATCTTTTCCTTTGTGAGTGATATTGATTTGATAATGTAAATCAATTGTAAATAATGGCTTTGACATGAATTCACTTAATCAGTGTAAGTAATGAGGAGATTTTGCAACTAAACATCTGCACATCTACAGTACACATACACACTCAAGCAATTCACTAACACAAGTGTATTTTTGAGACAAAATATAAACCAAATAATATAAAATTAAATATGTAATAGATAATAATAACTAAAAATGACAATGAACCAAACAATGTGGTTGAATACCTGAACCACCCTCAGTTTAGGACCCCAAACCCACCATATCATAAAAACATTGTATTTACACTTTTGAAACAACAGCTGGGGCAATAACCTTGACATATTCTAAGCGAAATATTCCCTTGAGTGAACAAGCACCCACTTTCTCCTAACAAACAAATTGATATGTGGGAGTTTATGGAAAAAGTCTCAGACAGCGTCAGTGTGTGACACAGTGAGTCAGCCTGTAGGCGGCCTCTCTACCACGTAAAAGACTTCACCAATCTGTCTAGAGTGACAGCAGACTGCCAGCCCCATCCTCAAGTTTCACTACACGCTTGGACATCACACACATAGACACACACACACACAGAAATGAGCTCTATCTTTGAAATGAAAACACTGAATTTTATGCACTGGATTTGAGCAACCTCAGGCTCTTGCTCCATATGAGGAAGAAAGTAAGTATTATACTTTTATTTTTTGTGTTATTTACACAGCTAGTTGGTCTGATTGTGTGATGTAAATGCATATTTGTATTCAGACTAAGAATTTTCAATTTTTCTTTCTATTTGCTGAACTACTGGCATTGAAATGCAATTGTATACATTCAGAAAAGGATTTTACTGTTTGCATTGTATTTAAGAATGCCTGCTGATTTTTCATTTTTTTTCATCACAAATCAATTTCTGTGATATTTAAAAATTTACCTTAGAGTTAAAATTAAAAGCATTCATAATGAGGAAGGTTTCTTTTCAGAATTGCATTTTATTATGTTAATAGGTTCATATTAGTGCTGTACTGCTGGTGTTGCACCCATTTAAAAGGGGAGTAAAGTGAAAGGACACATGGACACCGTATGCTTTCACTCAATATACTGAATAAAAATACTAGTCCAACTGCATACTCACTTCTTTCTGCTGGCAGAAAATTTTAATGAGATCCTTTTGATGTGTATGCAGTCTGTCTGCCGAACTGGCAAATCTGAAGTCCAACAGTTCATCAAAGTGCAGCTCAATGTGTATTTGGTGTTTAAATTTGATACTTTTAAAGGTACCTAAAAGTCTTTACAGCTGTCATATACACTGTATTAGTTACTTCACACTCATGCATTTATTCCTGCACAGTGGGTCTTTTCATGTATATGATAAATGCATCCACTGTCCATATACTTTGTATTTTGGATTAGGGCTGCAACTAACAGCTAATTTCAATATTGATTAATCAGCTGACTATTTTCTTGATTAATTAATTATATTAAAAGCAATATGTTGCACACATGTTGGTTTTTTTGTGCTTAGAAATTAACCCAAACAATTAAGTCATCATCAAAATAGCTACAGATAAATTTGCATTTGATGCATTCCATTGATTCAATGACTAATCATTAATGCCATATTTTAATGAGATCACAGCCTTGCTAATGGAGGATATTTGAGATTCAAGCATTTGAGAAGTGTACTATCAAACCAATGTGAAGAATATATTTCAAACAAATATAAATAAATCCTAGTTCTTCTTTTTTATTTACATCTTGTTTTAGTTAAAAACAAGATGTGAAATTGCAACAAGATAAAATGTACTCTCCCTCCTCCCTCTACCTATACAGCAACTACTACACAAGCATAATATGCATGGACACAGAAAGAGAAAAAATAATTAATTAATTTAGGAAAACGATGGGTAGTTGAGTGTTAATTCTTTTGGAATTTGCATTGAGTTAATAAAATGTTAAAGCTATGAGGATGTCCTTGAGTGGAGTAGAATTAAGAATTAAGGGAAGTAAATTTGTCAGCATCAGGGAAAGAAAAATAAGTAATAAATGGACCACAGATAGAATGGAATCTCTCTGCCTTATTTTGTCAAGTCTGTCTAGTTTTTCAGGATGCAGGCAGCTCTGATTTCTTATCCAGTGAATGTAAGAAGGCAGTTGTGTAGATTTCCAAGCTATGAAAATACAAGGGTGTCTTTCACCTGTGTCAGTGGAAACTTAGTTCAAGCACTATAGTGTACACTGGATCCTCTTTTTGAGAAATATATCATGCATGTGTACATGCTTTTACTGTTTTGTATTCAAAAGTTTCTTAATAAGTATTAGCCAAATTTAATGTTTTAACTTGAAATGATGCACAGTTCCTACAGTTTCATTTTGTAAGTCTCCCCCAGCAGGACCATCCTCCTTGCAATAGTAACGCAATAAATACATAAATATTATGAAAAGATTAACTCAATTAATAGCTTGACAGATATTTAAAATTTGATTGGTTTATTATCTGCTTAAACAGTTTTGCTTCAGAGCCCTGTGAGTGAGGCTTCATAACAGGATTAAAGTGAGTTGAGGTTATGCTGAATTAATGCTCTGAAGTCAAACACCACTGTCATAAATTCATTGTTACACTATAATAAATACAATAGACTTTATGTGATGTTTAAATACACTGTGAGTTTTATGTTTTCCTTGTTTGCTGTTTAGATCTTGAAAGCTCCTTGTCTCCTCTTGAGTCTATTCACCAGTTTGAATATCTGCTCTGGAAAATTTGGAGTGCCAATAACTGATGATGTGAGCAAGCTGTCATTATTGGTGAGATTACTGAGTTGCTATGACACTGATTTGGTATTAACTGCTGCCAGTTTTTTATTTTTGCATATGTGCTGTAATTTAAAAAGAGACTGACATTTTTTATGTAAAAATCCTTCTCTCTCATTACCCCTATTGTAGAAGCAGAATATCCCCTCTGATTATAAGATTCCTGTTAGTTTTATTCCCAAAGAAAAGGTAGGTGCTGTAAAAACACCAATAATGAAAAAGTGAAATAGAATTGACATTTGATATAATATTGAATAATGGTTGTTAATTATTTTTAAACCTGAATTTTCAGGCTGGCAAGTGCTGGATGGTCTTAAATATCTATCCTTTGGAGCAAAGTCTTCGGAAGCTGGCCAACATGTTTGGTGCCATCTCCTCAAACAAGGACAACATAATTGTCTTTATTGCAATGCTGAAGAGTTTACGCTTTACCTTTGACCACGAGGAGCTGGTGAGCAATTTCAGTCACAATATACACTTCTGCCTGAGTGCAAACAATAACTGAATGCTGATTTATGATGTATTTGTAGTGATGTATATGCTTTGCCTTGAAATATATGCAAGATCCAGATTGTCTCATTACTTGCATGGGCTTTTTCAAAATTGTTTTCATCAAGCAGATTTTACATTTACCTTAATCAGGGTAAATAACAGGAAGATTGTGCAAATAAGCAGTACAACGCAGTTTTAGGCATGAATTTGTATATCGGTGCTTTGGACATTCAGTAACTGTTTTGCATATTTAACTGCATAACTGAGTTATTTCAGGATTGCTTGTTGTCGGTTTCCCCAGGAAACAGCGATGCAGCTCTTCCAGTGTCACTACCAGGATGCAAGCTTAATGTCTGGTCTTTACTTTGATTACATCAAGGATGTCTTGCATACAGCTGCTCAAGGAACATCCAGCTTCTCGTGCAAGCCACCGCCGTGCCTTAATTCACAACAAACACCAGGTGCGTCAGTCATTTTCATTTATATTTTTAACATGTTTTTTGTTGTGTTTTCATATATTGTGTTGTATTTATTTGTATGCTATAAACCTATTAGTGTATTTTAAAATTTATTTTACTTATGTTTTATGTCAGGACACCATTGAAAATGGAAGTTTGCTCTCAGCTGGTTTTTTTTGTTGGTTAAATGAAGGCTGATGATGATGATAAATGTATGCTGAAAAAAACTAAAGCTTAGTAGACTACTAGTGGGCAGATGTTGATTTTGGGTCAAAGACACAAAGCTACATATATGTAGTTAAAATTTTTATTTCATTTAACATCCCAAACAGGAACTAAAGGGAATATTTCTGAGAAAAAAACAACCCACCTGGAATTAATGTACCTTACTGACTCAGTAAATAAATCCTTTGGGGGTACTGGACAAGCTGCAACTGTGGTCAGTCAAATTTCAAATAACATTTCCTTCTTCCAGGGGGTCGAGAGGAGAGTCGTGAATACAGCTGGCTGAAGAGAACGCCCTTGCTTCTGGCACTCATCCCCTTCACAGCTTGTGTTGTTCTCATAGTGTGGCTGGTAAAAAAAGTGAACCATCAAATTTCCCCCTTAACTCCATATTAAGCCCTTTTATGTGTTAAAATTCATTTTCAGGTAATCAATATGACGATACAAATACAGGCAATACAATACATAAATATTTTTTGTAAGATAAACAAAATAGCCACCAAGCAGGCTGAATTGTCATCTATGTGTTCATTTTAATTTTTACTAGCAGCAGCATCAGGTCAAATTTTTAATTTGTCGAAGGTAAAACTCATGACATTCCCAGCATCAGCTCGAGCTGTATTTTGTGTTATTTGTGCTACACACTGATGATGATAGTAAATACAGGTGCTAAACATTAGCATGTTAGTCTTATCACTGTGAGCATGTTAGCATTTTGACATTAGCATTTAGCTCAATGCACTGCTCCCTCAAAGTGCTTCTAAAAACAGAAATAAAAGGCCTTTGTAAACACATTTATCTCATCATTTAGGTCGATAATTGTTTGACTCTATAAAAGGTCAATTATGGTATGAATGGCAGAAGGCATGAATAGCTTCTATACCACAATAAGCACTTACTTTAATTTCTAAGGTTTCTAAAGACTGCTCATTTTCAGTTTGGTCTTCCTGTTTCCGTCTCTTCAAGGATGAAGTTTTCTGTTGAGTGCCATGTCATAATTAGTTATTCAGAATAGAAAACATACTGGATATACTGTGTATCTGTGTTCCCCAAATTATAGTGGTTTGGTTGTTTTTGGTGATATTATTCATTATGAGAAACCTAAGACTCCAACTACAAAATGTTCTTGCTACTAAATTTTTCATCAGCTACACTGACTCTTGTGCCTTTTGGTCTCTCTGGACCAACCTAATGAAGCCTCCATGTTTTAGGGAGCACTTCCTGGATGCAATTCTTGTAATGTTAACAACTGCTCATCAAATATTCATTAGTTCTCTGAGACTTCCTTATTACCTAATGTAATGATGTCAGCTTTAGAGATTTATTATCTGTCTGTCTGTCTATCTATCTATCCATCTATCATTTGTTCATCATAGAAAACAGGACACATGAAAATAGGTCAGGCTGTGGGTGTGATTTTTTTTCTATTTCTTTTTGATTTTTAGGTCAAGTGTGGAAGCTGTTTTCCAGTGTGCACTGAAAATAGCCAAATGGCACCTTCTGACATGATCCCAACTGTGTCTGTCTCTATCCCACTTCAAACACTCACCCACACTGCTGACACTCAGCCAGCGGGCAAGATGATCCCTGAACATGAAAGTGGATGAAGCATGATTCATAAAGAGGGAAACTTCAGACAGCAGTGTAACAACTTACTCACTTGGTTGTTCTGTTATTGGTAGGAGCCTGCTGGAAAAATAAGTGTGATCTGACACTCTTCCTCTGCTTTCACTCAACTGAGTACCTGGGCCTGTGCTACAACAGACAACTCACCTGCAGTGCAAATGTGTGTAACAGAAAATTCCCCAGGCACTTCTACCACTTAACCATCCAGAGAGATTTTTTGGACCAGAGGACACACTCTCTATACAAAGGCTAGTTTGATGCCAAACTGGCTTATGAAGTACTTAAACTGTCTTGTCTTGGCTACTGTTTAACAGCATATAGCTGGCCTGTTCTGAGCAGACCATGTCAATTTATTGTTCATTCCTGCCACTCTGAATTGGTGCCATTCAGAGTTTTCTGCACTCTAATTTTGAGCTGCAGTACAAAAGGATCACTGGAGCTTTAAATCAAATTGATATCAAACTATTTGGAGGACATAATTTCATTCTGAGATGGGACTCCTGTCATTAACTTGTTGGCTGCATCTTGAAGATTACAGAGCTACACAACATTCAGCACATCCCAACAAGTACATCAGGAGTACGCAAAGAACTACAATACTATCTTGAGAATAACTGAAATGCATCAAAAGTAAAAGAGTGATTGAATAAGTTGCATTTGAGCTATTGCAGCTTGTCTTGTAATTGTTGTTGACATTATTATGATCTGTGATCTGTCACAAATTGCAAACCTGCTTGTCACAAACAGCACGCCAAGCAGTTCAACAAGAGTCCTACTTTGTGTATCAAAGATCTGACCAGATGGCAGATAGCCATCACCAGAGGCACTTTGAATCCCATCATTGTATCTCAAAGCTGTTGCCCAGTGATCTATAGCTGCTGCTTGGGCCAAAGTGAGTGTGTTCAAGTTTTTAATGCCTCATTCACTGAGTCAATCACATTCAGTCATGAGAACATGACTCCCTGAGTGTGAGTGCTGTCGTACTATATGTGTCAGAGAGAGGCAGCAAAAGACAAGACAGTTAGGACGGAGGAAAGTGAGGGAGGTAGGGATAGATGGATGGACGGATGAGCTCAGTGAGAAGCATAAGGAGGGCTTGTTCTTTCAACAAAAGAACTGGCCGTAGGCTGGAGGAAATGCCAGTTACAAACACGACTGATGTTGGCAGATCCCTATGAATCAACAGGCTAAGAATCTTTCCAGACCGCAGGCTATGTGGCCTCATCTACACAGGATAGTATTTCATCTACACAGGATAATATTTCAAATGATTTGCTTCTAAAACACATAAATGCTTATGGCTTATGTGCATTTTGCTCGTTTGTATTCATTTTTGTATTTTGTAAAAATGTGTAGTTGTACTGTATGTGAAATATTTATTTTGTTGCCAGATAAATCACATGGGTTTTAATTAACATTTCCCACAAAAGAGTGTATTTTTAAACTCCTCTTCTTTGCTGTCAAGATGTAAAGGAGGTAGGCAAAATGCTGTGAACACTCAGGGAAAATATTTCATCTCACTTTGAAAACTCACATGTTCACTGTCTGATGTCTAATGACATTCAAATGAATGCCATATGACCCACACTTTCAGTGTAATATTACAGCAATTTACTCTATTTCCATCTCTTATATGAAATGTTTACTTTATTTTGTGTTACTAAATATAAAGGGTTGTTGTTGGAAAACCAGTGAAATCCCAAAAGTCTGAATTTTTCCTTGAGACCATGTTTACAGCAAACCATTCACCTTCTGAAAGAAACAAATAACAATGGACTTGATAAACCATTCTTGGTTTTGAAGTAAAAAGTTTGGACTTTATTACCTATAAGGATCTCAAACAAAAAACAGATTCATGCAGAACACTTTCACATCATCTCCTCAGGCCCCCTGGCTGGAGATGTCATTACAAATAAACATTAAAATAAAATAAAATAAAAGCTAACAGGGTTTTTGTGAATTTTCCCATTGTTGTAGATATTAACTGCACAAATAATAACTGCACCAGTTCAGTGTTTTAGTGATTAAATTTGTAATAACAAAACTGTATATTTGGTTGTCATGATGAATCACAAGGTTAAATGCTTTTGAGCTGGATTTAGTATATTAAATTCTTTCTCATTTGATATTTGCTTACTGTTGTGCTATTAGTCCTTTATGTGTATGTACGTACATATATATATATATATATATATATATGTGTGTGTGTATGTATGAATCCCCCCCTTCGGGACGGTCTTGTATTCCTTCCTTCAAGCTCCGGTCTTCTACCAGAAGCCTGGGAGCTTGAGGGTCCTGCGCAGTATCTTAGCTGAATGCTTTATATGTGTATGTATATGTATATGTGTATGTGTGTGTGTATGTGTATGTGTGTGTGTGTGTAGTGAGTGAAAGAGAGAGAAATATAGGCTGCTCCAAAGCCCTCAACATGGCAAAAACGTCATTGACGATTAACTAAATCATAATCCATATGGCAATTCTTTTCGGTGGTTTCGTTCTTTATTTCACTTTTGAAAAAATGTAGCGCTTTTATTGTATACAAGAACATCCGCCGGAAATATTCACACTTTTGTTTTGGAAAGCCGCTACCCAGCGGTCGCCATTATTCTTCCTTGCTTGACGTTCGACAGAAAGACGGTTAAATACTTTTTAACCTTATACTGCAGTATACATTAAAACACCGTCGACCCACTTTGTGTAGTGAGTTGATTAACTCATAAATCAGCGATACATCTTGTGCAAAAAAATGGAGAAACGGTCTGATACTCAAGGTAAGTTACTAAGCTAACGTTAGCAAGCTAACAGTAGCTGCCGCTGAGAGCGCTGGTCAGAAAATAAAAGATGCAATGTAAGCCGTCTGGTGCAGCAAAGTGGCTATTTCATCAAGTCGCTGGCCAACAGACATGTCGAAAAGTCTGCTAGGTTATTTTTGGGCGCTAACCTTAGCTAACGAGCTTTAGTAAGGACCGTCTGGGGTGTTCGATTTCAATTTAAATCATACATCTTCCGGATGCACTAATCGGCCTTTAGAACGTGTACTATCACCTACGATAACTCCCATAATTTTATAGTTTACAGCCCACGTTAACTGTTTGATGTTCAAATCTAACTCTGCTGCAGTTTGGCGCTCATTCTTTTCACGACTGCACATGCAAACATGCACAATTCTAACTTCTCTGCAGCGAATTCAGGCATGTCGTTAGCACTGCAGCGCCCCCTACAGCAGCTTGTGGAACTTGCAGAACCACATGAGTGGTTGGTTGTTTGCATCAGACAGACATCCTTTGTCATATCACTAACAGAGGGAAATGTACTGTATATTGCTGGCTACCTCTATGCTGTGGACAGGCTTGGACTGAAATACAAATTCAGTAAACACAGTGTAAAGGTATTTAAGAATTGGAATAGCGTGAAATGCATATCTATGTAGAATTGAGATCCCAAATGGATATATTTGCTCATGTCATATTATGAATATAGTTGAGGCAGAGCATATGAAAGTTTTTCACAACAAATTTAATGCATTTTCATATTGTGCAGAAAGAAAAGTGCCAAAAATAAAATGTACCAGTTCCGTAAGAGATCTAGAAATCTATCAAAGATATGTGGACATACAGTGTAGTCCAATTCCTCACACAATAACAGTGCTACTAGGTTTACATATATTCTACATATCTATTCATGTTGGTATTACTTATTGTCTGTTATAGTGCACAAGTATTTAGACAACTCTACAGTATTTGCTATTATGCTTAGTCTCATCTCAGACAGTGATGAGACTAACTACAGAGAGGAGATCCAGCACCTGACAAGGTGGTGTTCAGATAACAATCTTGTCCTGAACACCAACAAGACTAAGGAAGTCATTGTGGATTATAGGAGGTCCAGGAAGACAAAA
>NW_018127921.1:4669407-4671941 GCF_001952655.1 Monopterus albus | reverse complement strand
GGGTCCAATACATCCCTTTTTATTTGTTCATATTTTTATATTGACTTATACAATTGTGTGTTATGTAAATAATATGTCTGTCTTTTAAGCCGAGACCTGCCGGAAAAGATTTCCTTGTGCTATGCATAATGACAATAAAGATTCTTGACTTTTGACTATTAATAAGAGGGTTGACTGGGAATAAATGGTAATGTCTTACATTTTTCACATGTACTCCTAAAAATGTTCTAACATGTAGTTTTACTTTATATTCTATACAGGAGGCGCCCTTCCACTGGCTTCCATTCGCTTGATGGCCTCCCCTCTGCAGCTGACATACTCGTACATATGGCAGGTCATACGGCAGCGAAACGTGAAGCAGTATGGGAAAGTAGAGGAATTTGTGACCATGGTGATGCAGACTGTTCCTGAGATCATGAGTTTCAAACAGACTGCCCAGCTCCTCTTAGGGTTGAGGGCAAGGGTGAGTGTTTGTTTTCATCTATTGTCTGTGAAAATAAGTAGAGTCAAACTTTTGTAAGCATAAGAGAGTAAAATGTATTTAAATTCATTAAGAGGTGAAAAAACTCAGTGATCCATAATTGCAAAGATGAAGACCTTATGTCATGTGCAAGAAGCTATCAGTTTCTTAAAGCTTCACATCCCTCGAGCACGAGTCTTTAGGCTTCTAAAGTGGCTTTCATTCCACCAGATTTGTTCCTTAAGGTCTGAACGCCGAGGCGGTTGCTCACACTGCTCTGTGCTGATTAATGCCATATCTTTTCTATTAGAAATCACGAACACCAAGAACAAAAACAACATTTGGCTTTATGGCTTTCCTCCCCCTATCTTGCAGGGAAGTTGGAGTCTTCATTATCTGTTTCTTCTTGTACTGTAGATCATTTTGGACTTCCTTCAGAAAGAAGGACCACCTGATTCCCGGGCTATTCAGACTCTTATAAATAGATTGAAGGTGTCTGTATCTTCAGGGGTAAGAATGCAAACTTTTTTTTCTGAGAAGCATCTAGTTGCATCAACCTGAAGTATTTATGATAGATTTAAATGTATGGATTACTTTCAGTATTTCCTTTGTTACAGAAAGACTTAGAGGTTGAGAAATCACAAACAAACTTCATGGTGCTGGTCCAGAATCTGCTTAAAAACCCTGCTGAGAGGAAGCATTTCTTCCAGGTATCCACATCTGCCTTAATGTGTTATGCAGAGTCATTGGTTGTCATCACACAAAGCCTTGGTGGTGTTTTTGTTGTTTTTAAAAGAAACTCTTGCCACTCATTTAGATGTAGTGACAGCTTTGTGGATGAACTTGAATATGGCAGCCTTTTGTTGCTTCTAATGTTGATAGTATAGCAGATATCACAGCACAGCTACTGTCATAAACCTCTGTTTTTGTTCATTTATCTGCAGCTCAGCAGTTTGGCAGTGATATCACGTGGTGTTATAGCTGTGGTCAGATTTTGTGTAAATGAGAACAACTACTTTATATTGTGAATTCAGGTGCATGTGGAGATACAACGTAGTAAATCCATACATCCTTCTGTCTGCACAAAGTGTTGGGCTCTCACGATTGCACTGTCACATCAATCATATTTCTGTCTCTGCAGGAAGTGTTCCCAGTTCAGTACGGCACAAAGTTTGACACAGCTCTGCAGACTCTGACCGCAGGCCTGGTGTGCAAACTGGAGCAACTTCTTCCTGTTCCCAATCTCTCCCAGGTATGTGCTCTACATGTCAAATCACTGGATTTTCACAGCAGGGTGGGCTACTGGTTCAGATCAAAACGTGTTTGGTTGACCCTGGTGTCAAAGCAAATGTCCTAAAGCAAGCCATGGAGTTTCTCCAAGATCGTTGGGTGTTTTGTAGTCGGTCTTTATCGATGAGCCAAAGCAAACCAAGTTCTCCTATAAATGATCAATAATACACTATGTGGCTGCATTTTTATGGGATCTGCAAGAGTCACTAAATTAAATTCCAAATTTCTGTAGACATTATAGGCCTTGTTGGGAATTAGAATCACACCAATCTAATATGTAGGTGAAAATTTAAATATCTTTAAATTCATTAAAATAAAGTAAGAATTCAATGTAAAGACTGTATGACAGGACCAATTTGAGGCATCTTTAAGGCCAGACTTAAAGGCATCTACATAACTGAAGAAATGTTTTACCTTTTCAGGATCTGGATAAGAGGTTTTATTTTGGTTACATTATATTTTTAACAACAGCCTAAGTACCCTGTTACAATAAGCCATATAAATAGCAGAGAAAACCATCTTGAGGTGATGATTAGACCATAAAGACATAAAAAACATGATCCAGCTTAAGAGGTAAAATGAAATTGGCAGTGCAGAGCCATCAATTGTCTTGCCTCTCATTCTCAGCTTGGTGCCATGATCTCAATGGAGCCCACTGTCCTGGAGGCGTGTGGAGGTTTCATCCCTGATCCCGGGGACCTAAAGACTCTACTCCTACACCAGCAGGCCAAAGGACTCCTTGGTGTTAAAGGTATGCTTCATGGTGTATATATATATATATATA
>NW_018127921.1:4664280-4669383 GCF_001952655.1 Monopterus albus | reverse complement strand
ATATATATAAATGTATGATGAAATGTTGTAAAAAAGAAATTGTCGCCAAGTAATAAAAGAACATATTTATCAGTTTATACCAAAAAAGTTTTTAATGTTACAGTAGGCAGAGACAGTAGTAAAGCTAAATATAAATAATAAATAGCTTTAGTGGCAAGAAAAAGTATGTGAACCTTTTGGGATTTTGTGGTTTTCTGCATTAATTTGTCATAAAATGTGATCTGATCTTCATCTAAGTCAAGAGTACTGAAAAATTTAATGTGCCTAAAATAAAAAAAAATTTGATCTTTCATGTATGTATTGAAGACACCTGTTCAACATTCAAAATGGTAGTGGAAAAGGTAAGTGAACCCCTGGAATTAATAACTGGTTCACATACTTTATCTACTAGCACTATGATGTTTTTATGGTTCTCAATAAAGACATGAAAGATCTGAATTTTTTGTGTTGTTATATTAGGCACATTGTATTCATCAGTACTCTTGACTTAGATGAAGATTAGATCATATTTTATGACAAATTAATGCAGAAAACCATGAAATTCTAAAAGGTTCACATACTTTTTCTTGCCACTGTAAGTGTGGCAAAATGTTGTAAGTCATTAAATACACTGAATGAATAAATTGAAAAAGCCTTTTTTGTGCAGCAACCATCTCATCGTCAGTGGGTGACTGTGTGTTCTCTTCACTCGCCTTCCGGCCCAAACAAGTAGAGCCACCTACACCCCCACCCCCACCACCAGAATCACCAAAGCGACTAGAAGTCACCCTCAATGAAACAAGCCCTGCCTCCCTCAGTGACGCTGAAGACTTGGGAGTGATGTCAGATGACTCAGAGAGCCCAGCAACCCCTGCTAGAGTAGTACGAAGAGGTTGGAACAGTGATAAAACATCTGATACTGCAAAGGAAAAAAGTGCCACAACACCACCTCAGAGGGAGAATGTGGTTGAGGAGGGGAGTCCTCCAAAGGAGCAGTCTGCCATGACTCTGCAAAACAAAGGGGAAGATGGAGCGCCAGCAGAACCTGAGAAACCAGAACTACAGCAGCTGCCCCTGAAGTCAATCCCTTTTAGGGTAGTTCAAGTGCCAATCAAAACCACTCCCATTTCACAGAGCGCAGGCAGCACAGGAACAAAAGATGGCCAAAAGACTCGGCGTGTCACACTGCATCAGTGGGTGTCGCAGATTGCCACTAACTCGCTCTCACTTCCAGCCTTGCCACCACTTCCTCCAGCTCGGTTTACTGTAATAGATGACATGAAGCCAAGCATAAGAAGAAAAAAGCAAATTAGACCACCAGCTGACAGATATACTTGCAGTGTATGCGATAAGAGCTTCCCTTATCAGTCCAAGCTAATGGACCACGAGCGCATTCATACAGGTGAGAAGCCTTTCATTTGCACAGCATGCAATAAAAGTTTCAGAACACAGGCATTCCTCAACAACCACCTGAAGACCCACAGCACAGCACGCCCCTACGCTTGCGGCCAGTGTGGCAAGTATTTCTCCAAACTGCAAAGTCTAACGAAGCACATGCTCGCCCACAGTGGCCAAAAGCCTTTCTACTGCAACATCTGCAACAAGGGCTTCACACAGTCCACCTACTTCAAAAGACACATGGAGTGCCACACGAGCCAATTGTCATTCCCCTGCAAGCACTGCAGTAAAATCTTCCCAACAGCTTTCAAGCTGTCAAACCACGAGCGCTGGCACACCAGAGATCGTCCTCATATGTGCGAGCGTTGTGGGAAGCGATTCCTTGTCCCCAGCTTGTTGAAGAGACACATGGGCTACCATATTGGCGAGCGTCAATATCTCTGTTCCCAGTGTGGAAAGACCTTTGTCTATTTGTCTGACCTGAAGAGGCACCAGCAAGACCATGTACCCAAAGCAAAGATCCCATGCCCTGTCTGCCAAAAGAAGTTCTCCAGTAAGTACTGCCTGAGAGTTCACCTGAGGATCCACACCAGAGAGAGACCCTACCGGTGCTCCATATGTGAAAAGACCTTCACTCAGGTTGGGAATCTGAAGGTACATATCCGGTTACACACCAATGAGCGCCCCTTCAGCTGCGACGTATGTGGGAAGACCTACAAGCTGGCATCCCATCTGAACGTCCACAAAAGGACCCATACGTGCAAGAAGCCCTGGACATGTGACACGTGTGGGAAGGGATTCTCTGTGCCCGGCCTTCTGAAGAAGCACGAGCAATTGCATGCAAGGGACGCTAACCCTGACTTCTCTGGTAAACGGAGGCACAGGGGTAAGCATAAGAAACACTCCCTCAAGAGGAAGTATGATGAGGAAGACGAGGGTAGCGATGATTATTAATCCAAAAATTATATTTTGTATTAAATAGCTTTGATCAGTGGTGATGCTGATGACTGGTGTAAATAAAACAGACTAGTCCAGAAAGATACCACATAAGAGACCCTTTGAACTATATAATTTTCAGTTAGCCCTGGTGTGGTAATCAGGTAGGTCACCATGATTTTTAGGTCGTAAAAATGTATTTTGTATAATGTTAGGTTAATTGTTTTCTAATCACTGAATTTTAAGCTCGCAAACTTGAGTTATAATGGGTTTCAGTCCACTCCAATCATTGCCCAGTCAGCTGAAGCATCACTAATAACAAAGTCCATTTTTTTCACTGTACAACAATGCTATTTTCAATATAATCAAGGTTATGTGACAAAATCAGTAAGTAATATGTTAACATAATCTGTCGCATTTTGAGAAAAATTAGGTAGTACTAGTGCTATTCGAGCACTCTGTGATCTAGGGTAATCATTTTCATTAGAAACTAAACTGAAAGGTGAAGAAAATGCTTTTCAGCAGCTAACTATATAAAATATTTAAGAGATGGCATATAAACAGTACAATAAAAGTACCAGTATTTCTGTGCATGTGATTAGATTATTTGTCTGCTGTGTAATAGTGTTGTAGTGTTATTAGGAAACATTTAACTTTGTCATTGTGTCCTTGTGAAAAGTATAGTGATTCAAACCGCCTTTCGCTACACAAGCTTTTATGTAACCATGAATTATTACAACTGCTTTTGTTTTAGATTGAAAATAGGCTGATTTACCACTGTGTAACTTTCTTCCCAGCTGTAGAGTTTTGTTGCTGTAATGGTGTTCACGAGAAAACATTATGAGCTATAATTTAGGATTGGCACAGTAACCATTTAGGATTATGAAAATGTGTGATGATTGTGTGGTGAATTTTCCCATTACTTATCCTATTGTAAGTGGCCATGTGTATAAGCCATTAAGTAGTATACATGTTCTCAATATTTTTCTTGTTTTTGATAAATAAATACACACAACCAAGGACTGATCTGGTTTATTTGTCATGTGAAAGTTATATTTGTTCCACTGTAGTCATAAGTCCTAAAATGGGACTTGGATATGGAGTTGTCATCAGTGGTGGAGTCATTCAGACCCTTAGGTAAATGTAGGAGTACTGCAACATTCTACATCGAAGTATGCAGGTTTATTAGCAGTGTGTACTCAAAGTATCAAAAGTTAGTGTTTAAGCAGGAAAATGCACGCTGGGTTCTATCATTGACCATTAATGTGTTGTCTTCTTCTTTCGGCTGTTCCCATTAGGGGTCGCCACAGCGAATCATCTGTTTCCACATAACTCTATCCTCGGCATCCTCTACTCTCACACCAATTAATTTCATGTCCTCTTTTAGCACATCCATATATCTCCTCTTTGGCCTTCCTCTTGACCTCTTGCCTGGCAGCTCCACCTCCAACATCCTTCTACCAATATAACCACTATCCCTCCTCTGCACATGTCCAAACCATCTCAATCTGACCTCTCTGACCTTGTCCCCAAAACAGCCGACCTGAGCTGTCCCTCTGATGTGCTCCTTCCTAATCCTGTCCATCCTGGTCCCTCCTAAAGAGAACCTCAACATCCTCATCTCTGCTACCTCCATCTCTGCCTCTTGTCTTTTCCTCACTGCTACAGTCTCTAACCCATACAGCATAGCTGGTCTCACTACTGTCTTGTACACCTTTCCTTTGATTCTTGCTGCCACTCTTCTGTCACACAACACTCCTGACACCTTTCTCCACCCACTCCAACCTGCCTGCACTCGCCTCTTCACCTCTTTCCTACACTCCCCATCACACTGGACTGTTGACCCCAAATACTTAAACTCCTGCACCTTCTTGACCTCAGCCCCCTGTAACCTCACTGGTCCACTTCCCTCGCTCTCGTTCATACACATGTATTCTGTCTTACCACGACTGACTTTCATTCCTCTTCTTTCCAGAGCAGACCTAAATGTGTAAATAGTGCTTTTTTTTAAAGTTGGTTGAGGTAGAGCCAAATATTTTTAAGGAACAAATTTTTATACTGGGGTAGATACATGTATAGCAATTAATTATATTGTAGCATATAAAATCGTATTTTATATAAATATAAATTTAAAGTGCAGCTGTCTGTATAGCAATTAATTATATTTTAGTCTATAAAATCGTATTTTATATAAATATAAATTTAAAGTGCAGCTGTCAAATGTATTATGCCCTCTTATGATAGCAGTACTCATTGGTGTGGTATTATGGTAGTAGCCTGGCCCTTTTCCTTCTTCCACCGCCTGGTACCGGCTCAGCTTGACTCGCCTATTTGTGTTTCCATCAGTCAGATGTCAGGGATAGTACCTGGCACTATTTTTGGTATCACCTCCGTCGAGGTTCCAAGCGAGCTGGGGCAATGCAAAACGGTGATGTGTAAACACTGCAGACTAGCGATTGGTCAGAGAGATTGCGTCATCAACATGCGAGACTTCCTAGTATTTTGGAGGTGTGTGTGGAGGGGGCAGGGGTCTATGGAGCTCATCTTGTCCCGGGCATGATCAAGATATGTGGCGGGCTTGACTACTTACCTTCTGTTTATACATTATATTTAAATTTGTTATAATTACTTAAACAATACCGATTACATGGCGGCCCGCAAAACCACGCAGTGGTCAAATCAGGAGGTGCAAACGTTTCTGCGTTTGGTAGCTGATGAAAAAATCCAGCAAGAGTTGGATGGGGCAACACGTAACAAGAGGATCTACCAGGAAGTCTCTCAACTGTTGGC
>NW_018127921.1:4646759-4664226 GCF_001952655.1 Monopterus albus | reverse complement strand
CTACAGGTCTATCAAAGGCCATAATGGCCGGAGTGGTTCATATAGACGGAGCTGGAGATGGTTCGAGCAGATGGACGCTATATACGGCCGTAGACCGGCGAGGAGTGGGAAGGAAGGTGGCTTGGACTCAGCCACGGTGTTGTTGGAATCGCTGATGGAGGGTGGTATGTTTTTTTGTTTTTTTTACGCTTGTACTGTGCTTGAAATCATGTTTTGCTTGGCCTTCTAAATCGATGGAGACCTCACTTCTAACATTATATTTACTCTTAAACTTGTGTAAAATTTATTACTATTAAAATGATTGATGTACTAAATCAAGTTCCGGTAATTGCAAGGGGAGGGGGGTGGATGCTCGGAGGGCTGTAGCCTGTGATTGGTGAAACAAATGTGTCGTCATATCCGCAGCAAGAACCACAAAGGTGCCTACTATTATTTACTTTTTTGCGCAACGGAAACATTTACAACACGCATAATGGAATATAACGTTACAATGTGGACAAATCAAGAAGTCCAGGCCCTCATCCGCTTCTGGGGAGACGAAGCCATCCAGAGGGAACTGGAATCGGCAGTAAGAAACGAGAAAGTCTACCAAAAGATTTCCCAGCGGCTGGCAGAAATGGGAATCCAGCACACAGCAAAGCAGTGCAGGGAGAAAATTAAAAAGATGAAACAAGATTACAGAAAAATCAAGAGCCAAGATTGGCGCGGTAAGGCAAAGCCAAAGTGGTTTGACTCCCTGGATGCTGTTTTGAGCACCCGACCGGCTGCCGCTGGCGGCCCCAGTAGTGGACTCGATTCGACTTGTTTGCTTCTGCAGTCCATGCTGGAGGACTCTGAGACTTCCTTTGTTGGTAACCACCTTTACTCTCCTACGATAATTTGATGTTCGTATATGTACATGTGAGGAGATAGTCTGAGTTTTAGCTTAGCTTGCATTTCCCACTTCTTGTCGTCTGATAACTAACAGTAACTACTGGGAGTAGTGGGTACTACCGTGCTACTTTTCGCAATAAAAGCACCCCCCATTTTGCTTTATGGCTTGTCATTATGTCATTACCCCTGTTTTTCGCGGATGTGCGATGTAAACGGACGTTGTACGAGTGCGAGCTTTACTTACACAGTTTTGTTTATCATTGACTGTCTGATTTACTAACAGCCACTCAGGACAGCATGGAAGCTACCCGGCTCACCGCTGGCAGCTTCAGAGCCTCAGCAAGCTTTGCCAACACCGGGTCATTCACCTCGGGCAGCGTGACGGACATGGAGGAAGAAGTCTCAACACAACGACAGAGGCGCCTTAAAGGTTTTTTTAAACTAACTTTATTGATTTCAAGTTCAGACATAGGTACAGTGCATACGTCTATGTTTACTGTGCAATATAAAGGTTATGAAAAGCAAGAGACTGACATTTATACGCCTAACCAACAAAAATAATTTAATTTAATCAGGTATTTTGAATTTCATTTCATTTCATTGACCAGAGCAGGGGGAATTGTCTGCAGGTGGAAATTTTACATTTAGGAATAGATCAAATTTGGTCATAAGTGTGATGCAGTAATGTTCATCAAATGCAGTTTGTGTGTTCCTTTCTTAGGACATGATGGATGGAAATCATAGGGGCAGATCAATCATTTAAAAAAAAATACAATGTTGTGGAGTTTCAGAAACCACAAGCACTATTAATGGTTTTGATTTTTTCAAATTTTGTAAGATAGCGGGTACCGGGATAAAATCTGTCAATCAGTTTGATGGATTTAAAAAAAATTGATTATTGATAATACATTTGTGGGGTACTGAGTGAACCTTTTTCCAGCTAACATCACAAGCAAATTTATTCCACTAAGAGATAACATAAGGTACAGACATCACATCTTGTTGTCACATAAAAGTGCCCAAATCGTGCTTCTCTCTTTTCCAACCTGAAAAAATCCAGGAAATTGCTTAAACCATTTCAATCTATATCTTCAAAACCACCTCCATCTCAATTTTGTACATCTCAACTAGTTTGCATGACATAGCAATAGCTAGGTGCTTTTGTTTTAGGAGTTAGAACTTTTTTCAGTTGTATTCTTTTTTCCTAGCTTCTTGATGTTTTACCTGAATTACAACCAAATATCCTCAAATAATTTACAGCCTCAAATCTACATAACTCCAGTTTCTTGCTGTAACAGTGTTTACTTTATTTAACAAGTGCAAGATCAGTTTTGAGATTTTCATCTTAACTCCTTCATATTTAAGAATGACTTTTTTTATGATTGAGCTTTTTTGGAGCAGGATACTTACAGGAAATACTCAAATCTTCCTCTATCATTGCCACAGTGTGAGGATATGCTAGCGAAATCATGGCAAGCTATCAATCAGCCAAAACAATCTGACGTAGCATTGCCTTCTTACTCATTTGTTTTTCTCTTGCAGATTCATCCACTATAACAGACAGTCCAGGAAGCTGCAGCAACACCTTTATACCAAGCACTATGCTCAGCCAAACACCCTACCCCATTGGAAACCCTCAAGACCCAGATTTCTACTGCGTTCAGCTAGAAGATGTGGATGGACCCTCTACAAGCACCTCAGTTACCTCCACTGCAGTGCAGACATCATCAAAAGGCAAGTAGAAACCCAGCTAATCTTTAGGATAACAGATAAATATACTTGTTATGTAGTGCAAAGTTCTCTAATAATCTCTACATAGCCATTATGTGAAACACAGTCATACTAAAAGTAGTTAAAGCCAAAACACTGCCCTTCATGTTGAAATAATTTGTAGGAGTCAACTTATTTTTATCCACTTTCATGTCTTGATAAATTATGATCTTTGCATTCACAGATACATCCCTGTGCTGCTGGTCAAATAAAGAGGTCCAAGCATTGTTGACATTTTGGGCAAATCCCTCTGTTCAAGAAGAGCTTCTCCTCAACGTGAGGAATAGTAAAGTTTATGCTCACCTCAGTGCCAAATTGGCATCACTTGGATTTAATAAAGCACCAAAGAAGTGCAGAGAGAAAGTCAAAAAACTGAAGCAGGAGTACAAGAAATTCAAAAACGGGCAATACAGGGGGGGATGGAACAGCAGCAATACAAATGTATGGTTTGCTATTATGGACAATGTCCTTAGTTCCCAGGCTGCAACAACAAAACATTTAAGAACAACAGAGCCCTCACCGCCCAGGCTGTCACAGTCTGTCCTGGATATGGACACTAATTGTAAGCGGAAATTGGCAAAGAGCCATTCATTGGACTGTATTCTGCATTAAATCTCACCATCTTTATTGTATTTTGGAATTAATGTCATTCATTTTATCCTGCCTTTTTATGTACTAGGTTTGACAGATGAATCTCAGTGGTTGCCGGATGAAATCCAAGTGTTAATGACGCTCTGGGCACAGCCAAACATTCAGCAACAGCTTCTCACCACAGCAGCAAATGATGAAGTCTTCACGTACCTCAGCAATGAGCTTGCCTTGGTTGGCTTTAACAAGACGCCACATCAATGCAATGTTAAAGTGAATCATCTTAAAGAGGAGTACAAAAGAATCAAGGAAGTGGACCCATACTGGGAAGTGAAGGGTGACTGGTTTTCTATTTTGGATGGTGTCCTTGGTGCTGGTGGAGAGGCTTCTGCTGAGGTGGATTCATCTGCAGTGCTGACACAGCCTAAATCACACAAAGATGAGCATGTAAACGGTATGTTGTTTGTAACCACCTGATGGCTTATCTGCAGCTTTTGAGAATTGTAACTGTATTAACCAGGTTACATTGCTTTCACTAGACACGTTGCATGCTGTTTGGACATCAGATGAAGTCAAAGTGCTCCTCACCCGGTGGGCAGAGGACAACATCCAGGAGGAGCTTCGATCATCCCAGAGAAATGAGAGAGTGTTCGCTCAGCTGAGCTCGGAGCTTGCCACTCAAGGTTTCGATAAGACCACCAGCCAATGCAGGTCGAAAATAAGACAGCTGAAACAAAGGTACAAAATGATTAAGGAACTTAAGGGCTCTAAGAAGCAAAAAAACAGATGGTTTGTCATTATGGATAAAGTCCTTGGTCATCGCAAGCCTGAGACTAAACAAGCAGCTGCAGCCATGGATTTAGCCCCTAAATCTCTGCGGAGGTCACAGCTTGGTCACCCTGAAACAGGGCAAGACTCAGGTGAGATGAGCCGTTGTTTTGTACTTTACTGTGGCTTATGACTTAGAGTATGTGGCAGTTAGTTGTCCTGGTGTAACCAAGGGGACTACACGTGGTACAATATGTGATCTGCTTTTTAGTGCATCGGAACCCTGGCAAGAAAAAAATATGTACTAAGTTCCCATAAGGGTAATGGTGATCTTCAAACATTTCAGTACAGCTGGTGCCTTTTGGTAACTATATGTCACAATATACACTCAGTTGCCAGTTTATTAGCTAAACCTAACAAGTCCAATACAACGGTTTGTTCAGTTTCCTTTTTTGTTGTTGTTGTTGATGGGCTGGGCCAAATAACTGAAACATCTCTCTGTAAAATCCAGCACAAACTACAGCTTCCAAAATGATCATCCAACTGAAATCAACACTTCGCTAAAACAATTTCAAGAAAAATAAAACCCTGAACAGAATGGAGGCTTTATTGCAAGACTGTTGTATTGAACTGCATTAGATTCAGCTTGGTGTACCTATTAAATTCGAAACTGGGTGTATAACTGTGTATATTGTGTTTTGCTTTGTAATTTTTAAATTGTATTAAATTCTTTCTTATCCCACTTGCAGGTTGCCACTTGTCCCTCTCATCGTTGTGTCTCCTGGTTCCAACCCTGCGTCTGATGAGTGCCTTTGCTTGGCAAGTGGTCCAGTGCTGTAATGTGTTGCATTATGGAAAGGTGGAGGAGCTGGTGAGGCAGTTGACAGAGCTGGCTCCAGAGCTGCTCACTTCCAGAGACAAGGTGCAGCTGCTGCTCAGGCTAAGGGCAAGGGTAAGAGGCATACTTATTCTGCTCAGGCTAAGGGCAAGGGTAAGAGGCATACTTATTTTCAGCTTCCTGAACGTTTATATATTTTTTATATTTTAAGTATAAGTGGAATTTAAGTTATAACTAGCATGTCTAACATGCATTTTAGTCATATTCAACAAGAGAATAAAAAAGCAATGTTGTCATGTTGTCAAGTCTTATTTATATCATAGCAAAGTCTGATGCCTCCAGAATATGTTAGGGCTGCATGATAAGTCTTTTTGTGAGTGTTTAGATCTCTGTGTGATCTCACTCTCACGTGACAATGATGCTGTCTTGCTTGTGTTAACCGGGAAATGCCTTGCATGAAACCAAGTGCTCCCTCTTCCTCGCTAAGCTGCGTTAACCAATATCAGGAATGCATTATATCAGGTGGTGAGCTGTAGACAAGAAGAGATGACTGATTCAAAAACAAATCCAACACGTATGACATTGTGAAAGCTACTCTGTGCCCTCCTGCAACTATTTTTCAAATATTGCGCTACCTGCCCAGTACACCTAGTGCTGAGTAGCAGTTGAAGCACAAATAAATCATTTTTTCGTTATTGGTTAACGCAGCTTAGAGAGGAAAAGGGAGTGTTTGGTCTGATGCAAAGGATCTCACTGCTAATACAAACATGGCAGAATTATTGTCATGTGAGACTGAGATCACACAGGGATCTAAATTACACTCACAAAATGATTTATCATGCGTCCCTAGAATATGTCACTAAGCACTTATAAATTTGTGTGTTTTCAGCTTGTGTTGGAGTTGTGTCGCAGTGAGAACACAGCCAACTTGCAGAATATCCAGCCCCACCTGAAGGTCATTCAAGACCTCACAATATGCTCCACCTGTAATCAGGAAGTAAGTCTTCAGGTGTGGTTCAGGACTGTGCTGAAAGCTACACAAAAATCATTATTGGTGTTGGTCAAATGTTACTGATCTTGTTAAACTGCTTAAATTGTAGAGTCTTTTCAGAGAGGTTGACATTGAACTGATGTTTTGTTGTTGCACACTGGGACAGCAGAGCATCAGCTTTGTTGTTCCCCCGAAGCAGTTTTCATACATGAACTCTGGACTGTGTCCGCAGAATCAGGCCCAGGCTTTGTCCAGAGTTGCCCTTTCACACATGTAGCACACACCAGGCAGTCCGTGTCAGATGCATTCTCACTTGCTGGAAATACTTAGTTTTATGCCCAGGGGTTTATACTGGATGAAGCGCACAGGAGACGACACTTGATGCGGTCACAGAGCCAGTTTGTAATTTGAACATAAACAGCCAAATCTCTTGCTGTTCCTTACATTCGTATGGCAATTCTGGCACCAGCTCCTGAATCTCCTTGTGTCTCTACTTTGATATTTTCATTGGTGTCTTCATAGTAAATGGCCTTTCATTCTTCACCATTGGATGTTTGTGTTCTTCTTGTTTTGTGCCGGTCACATGATAGAACATCATCGACACTTCCACTAGCTCTGTGTGAAGACTCCAAACTCTATGCAGCTGTTTTCTCACATGGACTCACTTGGTTCTTATGCGGACTTTGTACTAGGGAAATGGCAGAGTATAATCCACCTAAAGCCCAGGTCAAATGACTCAGTCATTTGCGTTCTCACATACAGCTCCCCAGGGTAAAGTCTAGAGAACTTTGGGCTTCCAATGCATGTCTGAAAGAGGCTTTAGAGACAGAAGGTCCAAGGTCAAAGGCAGACTCTTTCAAGTCTAAATTAATCCACATTTTTCTTTTAAACCTCTGCAGAGATCAATCATGAAATCCTCCATGATCCTCTCCCCTGTAACACTCACAACAGGTCCTGTATTGTTTAGTATACTTAATAGTAGCCTACTTTGATGTTTTTCGCGCCTACTTTATTCCCCTAGGATTTGAGTCCAGGCAGATTTCTTCTTGATGCTGAATTGGTATCCTTGCATCTGCTCTTCAGTGAAGACAACACTATCAAGCCATTTTAGAGTTGTACCATTTTCACACATCTGTATTTAATTTCCTGTCTGTTGACTGTTCAAATTCAGGCTTCTTTATGTTTAGTTTAGTTTAGCTACTCTACAACCACTTCATGCTTTCATGTGCCTTTCCTCCCCCTGTTAACTATTACATGAAAGTGCTTTAAAAATATATTACTCAAGTGATAAATTAAATCTCTGTATTTGTATTTATTTATTTTTTTGAGGAAATAATGTGCTGATTTTGATGAAACCTGGAATTAAAAACTGTCCCAGAATCATTCCTTGAAAGCCAATCAACATGTTTATCTTTTGACACTAACTACCAGGAGTTGGAGGAGTTGGAAAATTCAAAGTCAAACTTTGTGGATATTGTCCATACTTTGCTTGAGGACCCAGAGGAGAGAGAGAGGTTTTTCAAGGTCAGACATTCTCAACACAGTTGCCATAATTGAACTAGTATTTGAGTGTAATGTTTCACCATCTCCCCCCCCCCAGGAGGTCTTTCCCCTCCACTATGGCCAACAATATCAAGCCACATTGCACACATTAGTATGGAAATTCATCTCTAGACTGGATACTCTATTGCCCATCCCTGATATTAAACAGGTAAGGTATATTATTAAATACTAAACAGTGCTTTGTTTTAAGTCTTGGTTTTACAGTAAATAAACCTTTGTACAGTAGATCTTGGTCAAAGTAACTAATGCTAAGTAGCAGGATACAAATAGATTATAGTGTTGCCTTTGCTGTAATGATGCTGTTCATTGTTTTTTCATACACTCCAGACTGCAGAGTGGCTCAGCACTGCTCCCATTCTCATGGAGGAATGTGGACAACTAGTTTTGGAACCAGGTCACCTGAAGGCATTAATGCACTTCCATCACCAACATTCAAAAAACACAAATGAATGTAAGCCAACTATCATAGAGTTGAAGAAAAGCAAAAAAAAAAAAAACAAACTCAGTAGCTCTGCACTAGTTGCAGAAAAATGGGCTTAAATTCAGTAGTGATACATGAACAACATGTGATATGTCTGCAACTGAAACAGTGGCAAGCCCTTTAAATCCTGCTGCTGGTTGAGTTGTTCTTTCTATAGCTGTATTTTTTTAGCTGTAGCATGCTATGATAACTGATATGCAGACAGTTTTCTTAATATGGCGTGTTTTCTTTCCCCTCTGAGTATCCAAAAAGGGTCAGAAATACTGTATAAATAATTAAATACTCAAGAATGAAGATATCTTGTGATTATTAAAGGTCAATATTAAATATATATTGTACTGTTATATTATGTTTTTCTTATAGGCTACTCTCGATCTCAGAATATGTTTTTGCCAAGATTGTTTTTTTCGCCTAAAGCCAACTTTAAGCAGCTTGCTTCTGAGCAACAGGAGGAGTCTACAGATGATGAAGAGGGAGGACTGTTTGATAATAGTGAAGATGAAGAGCCAGATGAGGAAGACCAAAGTGAAGATGAACCAACTCTGGAGGACTGTAATAAACAATGTGAAGACCTGAAGTTGGAAGATGAACAAAGTGATGATTTGACAGCTGCAAACTGCTCAAGTATGTCAGCTTTCAATTTTAGCACCTTTAAAGACGATTGCTTCCCCACTGAATTTCAGCATTCATATATCTTTTTTCATGTGTTGAAATATGCTATATTACAAAGACTGATTTCATAGATCGACACTGAAGAGATTAATACTTGATCAACACATTTGCATTCCAGTTATTTATATTGAGATCTTTCATGCGTAACACTTCCCTTAAACCAAATCTCATCTTCTCTTTCAGATTTAAATAATAGTACACATTTAAGACCGCACACGTGTGCTTTGTGCCCCTACTCTGACAGCCTAGTGTCAGGACTTCTGCAGCACATCAGAGATGAGCATCTGGTCTGGGAACCCAGCCATCTTCCCTCTAAAGAGCCTGGGAAAGACGATGACCTTCAATATGGCAACAGTGAAATGTGCACTTCTGACAGAAGGAGCACAGCAAACACTTGCGAGTACTGCGGGAAGGTCTTTAAGTATGTGTCATCATTGAACTGCCACTTAAACACACACACACTGCCATTCCGCTGTGATGCCTGTCCGAAAAAGTATTCCACCAAGGAGGCCCTAGATGTGCACCGTCGGATTCACACAGGTGAGAAGCCATATTTGTGTTCACACTGTGGCCGAGGCTTCAGGTCTCCGTATACGCTTGGATTTCATGTTCGCATCCATACAGGGGACTGCCGCTATAAATGTAACATTTGTGGAAAGACTTCGATCCAACATCTGAACAGACACATGCGGATGCATAGGGGGGAAAAGAACTATTTGTGTACGGAGTGTGGGAAGGCTTTTCTCTCCTCCCAGGAGTTAAGGCTACACATGAGATTTCACACAGGCGAGCGGCCTTACACGTGCCGATACTGTGGGAGGGGTTTCATAGCAAAGTGCCTGTTGACAGTTCATATGCGCCAGCATACAGGAGAGAGCCCTTATAGGTGTTCAATGTGTCCAAAAGCCTTTCACACTTTGAGAGCGCAAAAAAAGCACATGACGATCCACTTGAACAAAAAGTCTTTCCAGTGTTTGAAGTGTGGTAAAATATTCAGGCAACAGGACAATTTTAAAGTGCACGTTCAAACACACAAATGAAAGTTGTAGCTGTTGCTTCAATAGAAGATGTGTACAGTGATTGTGCAGTTTCTCATTTTGGTTTAAACAGCACAACGGTTTGGCTAAGCAGCCTGATACTCAAAATACCATACCATGGTATGTTTTCTTTTTTTCGCTTTGGGGGGTGGATTTATTTTACCAGGTTTTAAGATAACTGTCACAGAGATTTCTGCCTCCATCTAACTAGTGTGGAAGTGAAAGAAGTTTGGTTTATCACGGTCACAGCATCGAAAAGTTAAAATAAAATGTTTAAACAATACGACCACACCATTGAATTAGCCACTCTTTGTAACACTAGCATTTTATTCTGAACTTTCTGCCAAAGAAATAGATCCTGTATCTGTGATTTTGTTTTTTAGGTGAACTGGCCCTTTTATGTAGTGAAATTCTTGGCGCCTAATGTCCTCCATCATTAAATCTTTCTCTGTTTACTGTAACATCCATCTCAGGTTAGTGTATACAAAACTTGTTCCTGTACAATATTTGTAAATGTTTGCTGCATGCAAGTCACTTGACAGTGAAAAGTACATTTACATAAAATATTTTAACTTGGAAAGTTAGTGTGTCATGACTTGTGAAAATTAGATTGTGATTAGTCACAATAAAGGGGCACTTCACTGATTATAAAGTTTATTTTACTCATGAGGAGTACTTTGCAACCTGTGAAGCAGCTTGTATAAAATATTTTGTAGCGCCAAAGGGAGCTTTCTGAAGTTTGAGAAAGTATCTTGAATTGGGCTTGATGCATCAAATATTCAAAGCCTGAGATCAGCACTTGGGATGTGAACATTTGCCAGGCGCTATTGAATTGCATTGTGGGAATTGTAGGGTTCAGTGTTTGGAGTGTTTAAGCCATTTACTGGGAAAAAAAAGTCAGGATGTCTCAGCCTGTACTGCACAGATTTTGACCTTTTATTAATTTTTATTTTATTTTATCTGACTCTTGTGAGGCACCCAAGCTGTAGTGTCTTGCTAAACCACCGGAGAGCCCCTTTAAAGGTTGCTGCTTGTGTCTCCCCACCATACAGTGTCCTGGCATATGTGCAATGCTGTGTCTTACCCTAGGCAAGGCAAGTTTATTTATATACTGTAGCACATTTTCATACACAAAGGCCATTCAGAGTGCTTAACACAGTGCACACAGATGAAACATTAGAATGCAAATTAGATTAAAACATTAAATGCAAATCTTCATTGTCCTGGCATAAAAGAAAATAAGACTACACACAATTAAAGGAATGTGAACATTTAAAAAAAACTTGATCTCAATGATTCCCAAATAAATTAACATATGCACCCAGTTGACCCTCATGATGAAGTCCACCCCCATGCTGCATCAAAGTGTTCATGATAGAGTTTACATGTTTCCTCTTCTTCATTGCTTCATTTGGACAAGTGAGACTGTTCTTTATCTAGTCTCATTTGCCTTCACATCTGTCTGGACTAGTGCCATGTATTTTGCCTGTGTGTGTGTTTTTGCATCAGTTATACTTTTCAGCAGCCTCTTCTCAGACAGCCACACAGCAAGATGATGTGTGATACAAGTAAAATAGTCCCAGTGCTGATGAGCATTATCGCAGTGCAAAAAGAGGACAAGCAGTATGGTGCAGCACCTCAGTAAGGCCCATCTGAGGATCCTCAACCAGAGCTTCAGCAGTACTGCCAACTCAAACCCAGAACAAACCACATAGTGGTTCATCCACTGACATAAGAAGGTGCACGTCACCTGGTCACTCATCACTGATCCAGAACAGGTAAGTAGATGTTGTGGCTTTCTCCCATCAATCCACAAAAGAGGACTGACACCTGGATGTAACAAGGGTTTAAAAGTAACAACACATTTTCAGTTATTTTGTCTGATCTAACATTTCAGTGTTTCTGTCATTTATACTGTGAAATGCAGTTGGTATCAGAACCGGGAGAAATTTACACAGAAGGCTAAAAACCAGTTCAGAATTGCCCCTTAAAGTCTTTTTCAGGCTTATTCTCATCTTTCTGGTGATTTATCAGGGGAATATTTTTGAAATTCAAAGTACTAACATCAGCTTGACTTCCCCCCCAGTTATCCCTGGTTCACAGAGACAGCACTTTGGCCCTCTGGATGGTGTTAAGGCAACAAAATATGATCTTGCTGGCTTGGCTCTGACCGAGGATTGCAGGATATACCACCTTAAAGTGTCTAAGTGAGGAGTGTGCTGCACACTTTTACCCGCACATCCCAAACAGAATAGCAAGGTAAGAATGCAGGCAATCACTCCAAGTGAAACTGAGAATATAAGACCTTCTGTGTGGCATAAGAAATTAGCTACAGTGCATCCAGAAAGTATTCACAGCGCTCAACATTTTGTTATGTTAGTCTTACTCCAAAATGGATAAATTTATTATTGTCCTCAAAATTCTACAAACAATACCCCATAATGACAATGTGAAAAAAGTTTGTTTGAAATCTTTGCAAATTTATTAAAAATAAAAAACGGAAAACAAAATCACATGTACATAAGTATTCACAGCCTTTGCTCAGTACTTTGTTTGAAGCACCTTTAGCACCAATTACAGCCTCGAGTCTTTTTGAGTATGATGCTACAAGCCTGGCACAACTATTTTGGGGTAGTTTCTCCCATCCTTCTTTGCAATAACTCTCAAGCTCCATCAGGTTGGATGGGGAGCATCGCTGCACTGCCATTTTCAGATCTCTCCAGAGATGTTCAATCAAGTTCAAGTCTGGGCCACTCAAGGACATTCGCAGAGTTGTCCCGTAGCCACTCCTTTGTTATCTTGGCTATGTGCATAGGGTCGTTGTTCTGTTGAAAGATAAACCGTCTGAGTACCAGAGCGCTCTGCAAAAGGTTTTCATCAAGGATGTCTCTGTACATTGCTACAGTCATCTTTCCCTCAATCCTGACTAGCCAACCCAGTTTCTGCTGCTGAAAATCACCCCCACAGCACAATGCTGCTGTCACCACGCTTCACTGTAGGGATAATACTGGTCAGGTGGTGAGCGATGCCTGGTTTCCTCCAGACATGAGTTCAGTCTTTTTTTCATCAGACCAGAGAGTTTTGTTTCTCATGGTCTGGTCAGGTGTCTTTTGGCAAACTCCCGGTGGGCTGCCACGTGCCTTTTACTGAGGAGTGGTTTGCGTCTGGCCTCTGTACCATATAGGCCTGGTTGGTGGAGTGCTGCAGAGATGGTTGTTCTTCTGGAAGGTTCTCCTCTCTCCATAGAGAAAAGCTCAAGCTCTTTCAGAGTGACCATCAGGTTCTTGGTCACCTTCCCTGATTAAGGTCCTTTTCCCTCGATCGCTCAGTTTGGCCGGGCGACCCGTTCTAGGAAGAGTACTGGTGGTTCCAAACGTCTTCCATTTACAGATGATGGAAGCCACTCTGCCCTCAATGCTGCAGAAATTTTTCTGTACCCTTCCCCAGATCTGTGCCTTGATGCAATCCTGTCTTGGAGATCTCCAGACAATTCCTTGGACTTCGTGGCTTTATTTGTGCTCTGACATGTACTGTTAACTGTGGGACCTTATACAGACAGGTGTATGGCTTTCCAAATCATGTCCAATCAACTGAACTTCCCACAGGTGGACTTCAATCAAGTTGTAGAAACATCTCAAGGATGATCAGTGGAAACAAGTTGCACCCGAGCTCAATTTTGAGTGTCATGGCAAAGGCTGTGAATACGTACATGTGATTTTTTTTGTCTTTTGATTTTTAAGATTTCAAACAAACTTTTTTCACATTGTCATTATGGGGTATTGTTTGTAGAATTTTGAGGACAATAATGAATTTAATCAATTTTGGTATAAGGCTGTAACATAAAATGTGGAAAAAAGTTAAGCGCTGTGAATACTTTCTGGATGCACTGTACATCACTTAGTTGCCATCAGTCTTACTTCTAAAAGGCAGGTCTTTAAGACACTAATGTATCATTCTGACATAAATCCAGAGATGCCTAGCTATACCAAAATCACCAAACTGTTGTCTTCAGTGTCAGAAATATTGTTCACATCTTAAACGGGCAAAGTTTTCAAACCAGCAAACTGTCAACATTGTCCTCCAGACAACAAAAGATTCAACTTTAACTGTCACTGACCCCAGCCTCTTACAGTGTCATTTTCAGGCTGACACATGAGGCCATCAGCAGAGAATGGCTCACCACCCGTCTGACCCTCCAACCCCTAACAGAGGGAAACCCCCTTCTGGACTGAATCTGTGTTCTGACTCAGAAAGCCAACTGTTGCCAAAGAGCTGAAACACCACCATGACAGACATGACCATAACACCTACATAAATCATAACCACAATGCAGCAGCACAGGGGCACAGTGGTTAGTGCTGTCACCTCATAGCTAGACGTTTCCGGGTCTGAGCCCGGGCCGACCCAGTTCTTCTGTGCGGAGTAAAAAATGGCAAAAATGTAGTTTTTAATGGGTGAATTAAACAACAAAACAATCATTCATGTATGTTTTAGTGTACTCATGGGCTTCTTTGCCACAGACTCGAGGCAGTTTGTTTATAATCACCTCCCACAATGGGAAAATTTCAGTGTGCATGTATCAGCATTACTGATTCATTTGTTCTTGGTTTTTCCAATTAGCTTATTAGTTCTTTTGTGAAAATTTTGGTCCAAATGCACACAATGTTCAGTTTGCAAGTCTATAAAACAGATAAAATAGAATCTTACACTGGAGGAGCAGGTAAGAACTGGTAAATATAATAAATGACTCCAGCAATATGTTAATTATCAAAAACCAGAACAAGGGTGCACTATGCAGCTTTCAGCTTTTTAAGATACTGGGAAGATTGTGCACAGATCTAATCAACTATCTGTTTATATGCATGCAGAAGTGGTGAGGGACTGGACCAGGGTGCTGACAAAGCTGTGATTTGGGGTAAAATGTATTCCACAAAAAACGTCACAATGATCACCCGAAATGAGCTTTCTCCACAGGGTGGCAGATCGCCCCCTTAGAGATAGGGTGAGGTTCCGGGCATGTCCCACCGGGAGGAGGCCCCGGGGAAGACCCAGGACACGCTGGAGGGACTATGTCTCTCGGCTGGCCTGGGAACGCCGCGGCATTCCCCCGGAGGAGCTGGAGGAAGTGTCTGGAGAGAGGGAAGTCTGGGCATCTTTGCTTAGACTGCTGCCCCCGCGACCCGGTCCCGGATAAGCGGAGGAAAATGGATGGATGGATCTCAAACCAAACTCAATCCAGTGAGGCATGAGGAGTGTAGTCGCTTGTACTAGACACTTGTCCGTGCAGATTCTCAGTCATCCAGGTCATAGTAAGGTGAAAAAACGTAGGGAAAAAAAATCAGCTGGACTTGGTTTTAGGTAGAAGATGTTTCATCTATCATCCAAGATGCTGAGGGGTGTTCTGTTTGGACAAAAATAGCTTCCTTGTCTCTTCTCTCAAACCAGCGATGTTCTCTGGAGAGGATGCTCCCTCTACTGCTCATTGTGTCCCCTGTCCATCAAATGCAGCCTTGATCCTTCATTCCAATTGTGTGGCCAGTCTGTGTCAACGCATCATGTGGATGTAAGTGGTTGTAACCCTCCACTTACCAATACTTACCTCGAGATGAAAGTATGTGGTGACCTTTTTGACAAGTCATTCATGAGTTTAGAAGTATCAAACTGATTTTTTCCTCACAGTTTTTAATGTTTGACTAAAGAGGACAGTTCTTTTCACCCCAGACTTTGGTGAAATATCTTTCATGGCACACCACCAGCCTCCCTTCAGAAGATGTTTAAGGGGAAGAAGTTGACTCAGATCAATTTAGAATCAGAATCACTTTTATTGGCCAAGTATGTTTAAACACACAAGGAATTTGTCTCTGTGCGCTTGTAAGTCAATAAGAATGTAGGAAATAGGAAATAAGTCATATGTTTATGACTTAGCTGTTGGTGCCAACAGAGGAACTGTTTGCCAGAGTGACTTGTAGATTCTCTAAAATAAACCAGCAAATGGACATATTTCCCACCTTATTGCAGTCTATTCCAGGCTTCTCCTCTCAAGGAGTTCTTCAGCAGCTCTAGTTCTGTCATTTCCATGATGTCTGGGTCTTCCATTATGCTCTGGTACAACTACAGCTGGTGTGGGCTAACATGGCATCACATGATCACATTCAGAGTATGTGGTTGGCAATGAACACTGCAGTCAGCCCTGCATTTACAGAAGCACCATAAATTCAGGTTTAGGCAGCAATACTTCAGTCAGCCCCACTGCTAACACCTGTATCTCTGCTTCCGCAACTATCACTGTCACCTTATACCAAATGAAAGCATGGCTCTCTATTTCTGCAGATATCATGGATAGTCATGTACCATCACCATTTGTACCGTCACCAGTTCTCTCAGCTCAAGGCAGAGATCTGAGAGCCAAAAGACCAAAATGACTTCTGCTATTCCAACCTGAACTTCACCCAATACCACTGAAACTGCAGGTTAACTGCTCACAAAACGAGCAGAGGCCACTTCCTTTAGACTGCAAAGGAGGAAAACCTGACTAGGTGCTGCAGCCTCGTCCTCCTGAACCTAAAGAAAAATTGCCCTGCATGATTTTTAATCATCACATGCTTAGTGGCAGGTACAGTATATGTTCAGTATTATATAGATAAATTAATATTTATGAAATGAATAATCGCATAAATTCTGGCAAACTATAGTCTCGGCTCAGGCAGGTATGTGATTGGCTCTTCACTCCTCAAGCAACAGCCAGTCTTATAATTAGCCCTGTTTTTCAGTGACAAGATTGGAAAATTAAATGAACTGAAATAGAAACAAACTGCTCAGAAATAAAAAGGATCTGCAACAAGCTCTGAAAATTGGAACTCCAATACTTGACAATTTTGATTTAATATTTTTGTGTGTAATTCAGATGATTATTTGTGATATCCTTATTTCATAATGAAAGTTTTGAGTCCATACAAGTAGACATCTTTCCTCTCAGTCAAAGCTGAAGCAATATTAATTTAAGGTTTTTCTTCTAATTTAAGTGAATAAAAAATCTAAATCACCTTGACATTCAGTATTTGTCAAAAAGCCAACAAAGTTTTCTATTGACTGCGTTTATTTTGTTACACTATGTGAACAGCATATCTACAAAATCATGGGTAAAAAAATGTAAAAAGTCCTCCTCAGAATTCACCATTTCATATCTATGTCCCGAAGATCAAGGTGACATCCAAGTCTGAAAAGCACCGTGGTCCACAATCTCATCCTCCCAGTCCAAGGCTGAAGTGTGATGTATCTGTGGAGTCATCTGGAGGCCTTGCCGTTCTCGTGAACATCCATCCTGTAAACAAGGAAAATGTCAAGTCTGAATAAAAATAATATTCATGATCCTGTTTGAAATGTAAAAACAAAGGCTGATATGTAATTGTTAAAAGACATTGAAGACATTCTTTTACCAACTTCTGTGTATTCAGACTATAACTGTTACATCTATGTAAGAAGTGTCTGTACATGTATAGGGCACAGGAAGCATACAATGACAGGAGGAATGTCAGACCCATAGATAGACCCAAGATGATTATTTCCCCCACCCATTCTCATCCTTCAGGTGCTGGTACAACTCAAACTTGTTGTTGATGGAGCTTGCTCGTCCCACAAACTCTTGGTGCTTCCTGGAATTGGCTGCAGTGATGCGATTGGTCCACATGGTGAGGAGTGAGACAGGACCTGCAGAGACAGGAAGAGAAGCTCTCAGACAAAACATACTCACACACAATGGGGCATCACTGATGTTACCAGGTGACACATTACTTCATATTTACAGAGCCTGGCTTGCTCCATCTAAATAATTACAATATATTACTAGATTTAATCATAATAAATCAATACATTATAAAAGACTATTA
>NW_018127921.1:4646135-4646701 GCF_001952655.1 Monopterus albus | reverse complement strand
ATTTATCACTGTAACAATGTGTTATTATTCCAGTAGCACATTACAGGCTCTGTACATTTATACAGTTTTACTTTCAGATATCAGAATCTACAGCATCAAACATCACAGTTGCCTATTTTTGACCAAGCTAACCAAAATCATGTCCATTGTGATATTGCCAGATCATAAAATAATTTGAAAACTAAGAAAAACCTGACTCGTATGTTTAGAGCCAACTAACACTTCTGGGCTGGTTACTATTCTAAACAGAGAAAATACAAAGAGGCACCTTTTGCTCTCTCTGGAGGCTGAATCTCCTCTGTGGACATACGAGGCTTCTTGTTGAGTGGTTCTGGAGAGTCTGGGGAATCCTTGATGACCTCTGACTCCTGATCTTCTTTATCCAGCAAACCCTTTAGCCTTCAGATAAAAAAAAAACAGACAATGTGGCATATGAGAACATAAAAGTGAACTGTCCCATCCAAAGGCCACGATATTCACATCCAAGCACCACTGACCTCTCCGAGTCCTGCCAGCTTTTGTCATTTGTGTCCTTGCTGCTATTTTTCTCTGCCCTGTCTTCCCTC
>NW_018127921.1:4637989-4646101 GCF_001952655.1 Monopterus albus | reverse complement strand
TTTGCTGCGGCAGGCGATGATGCAGTCCAGAACTCGCTGGTGTCTGTCAGTGGCGCTGGCATGAGTTTTCACTAATGTTTCCAGCTCGTTCCACATTATACGATACTGCTCATCCCTAGAAATAACAACACAAGAACAACAGTGACTGTTTACTTTCATAAACTGTGATTGCTGCTCATATCTGCTGCTAACCAAAGGACAAAAGATTTGATTTTTAAAAACAAATACCTTTTGGGACCTTTGCCTCTGGATCCCACAGTGGAGATAGGAAGCGGGTCACTCTTCCTCTCCATGTCTACCAGGTTGTAAACAGTCTTCTGGCAGGTCAGAACGTCCTCGTCAGTCAGAGTCTCCTTCACTATCAGGTTAGCTAGAGGAACCACCTAGAAAAGAAAGACACCAAGACTTAAAGACAAAAAGTTGAGTTGAAGGATGATGATGTGGACCAACAAGCACATTCTCACAAAAAAAAAAAAAAAAAAAAAAACCAGCCAGTAGATTATCTTTCATATGCAGATGTTACCAGAAGCCAAATATTTTGGAGTGTGGTGGAAACATCTCTTGTAAGATAGAAATCTTGGACAGAAGTCAAAAGTAGTGAAGCCTGAAATCCATAAGAACTATCTGCATGCTGCTCACTGCCTGCATGTTGAAGATGGTGGTCTGGGAGATGATCATTGGCCAGTATCGAGTGTGTCGTTCTAGCTGAGCTTTGGCCCTCTCAACTGGCAGCTTTCCAGAAGGATCATGGGAGGACTCTGAAACTGGAGTTAGCCGGTTCTCCCTCATGAATTCACCAAAATCCTGAGGAAAAATCAATCAAATCCATTACAACTACAAAAATGTTGGCGAATATTCCAACACAGCTGATGTGTGTTAAACTCACTGTGATGCGATAGTCAGTCACTCGGCCTCCGCAGCCCTCGCTGATGGAGGGTGGGTCTTCGAGGATAGAGCGATTGCTGTTGAGCACGTGCAGGAAGATCTCACCGCCATGGCTGCTGAGCATGTGGCTGATGACCTTTGACCCAGACTTCCTTGGCTGTTCCAGCAGCACTGATCGACCTGTGGTCAGTCAGTTAGAGAAGCAATCAGTTGACATCAGCAGACAACTTCAGACAGAGGAAATATTAGTCTCAAGTCAATTTACAAATACTTTTTTTTTTTGTTTGTTTGTTTTTCTATAGGCAACTTAACTCAAGACTTGCAGGAAACAGTGTCATGAAGATGCGTTACAAGACACAAATGATGAATAAACCCGGAAGATTAGGATTAAAAAGTCAGATTTTTAAAAAGTTTCATTAGTGTATCAGTCATCAGTCCAGCTTACCGTTAAGGAGAAAGTTCGTCAAACATGACGATGGACGACTGTTAACGTCTGTGGGGGAGATGCGATAGGCTCCTGTACAGTAATGCAGCTCTGAATTGAGGAAAAAAGACCAAATACATTCAGCTAAATCAGGAATCTCATAATATACTTAATGCCTAAAGAGAAAAATTTGATGGTCCTATATTAGGCTGACATTCTACATTTTCAAGAGTACTTTACATATTTTAAAATATAATGCTATAAATCAATATTTACCCCTGGGATTTAAAGCCTGAACGACTTTAAATGAATTAACAACTGACCAATAACTTAAGATGACAGTACTCACCTATGCTGTTGGTCCGTGGAGTGCACCATTTCAGGGTAACCGTCTCTTTGAGTCCATTTTCTCGAGTGCTGGTGCCGGCCATGTGCAAGTCTCCTGCAGAGCACAGAGATAATATACAGATTTGAACTTGATAAGTAATTACTTCAAAATATATCAAACACTGATAAAAATCTCCAAAGAGTCTGTAGACTTGCTTCCAGTATAGTCAGTGAATAATGTAAACACTGAAAGATACTTCAAGCACAATAATAGTTTACTATTTTGCCTAAAATCATTTTAACTACTTTATTTTATGTAAGTTATTTCTGCAGTTCTTATCAGTAAATCTTATCATGGCTGACCAATAACCAAATTTCTTTTTTAATTATACCCACCACTTCTAAAGAACTCCAGGTGAGCGTCTCTGTGATGCAGGAGCTCAACATCATAATTGGCCGACGTGTTAGCGTGCTGCTCTTCCTGCCCATCCACAGATATGACAACAAATACATGTAAGCATGAATGTGCTGACTCATATTCATGCACACATATAGGCACAAACACACGTTAACACTGCTGATTTCATGTTTCAGGGGTAAATGGTAATGAACAAGCTAAAAGGAAAATGTTGGCTTATGGGATGCCTTGAGTCTGTTTTCTTAATGTTTAATGTAAATGGACTTTAATTTACACAATGCATAGCTTCCAATGAGCCTTGACTAGTTTGACAATGTTTAAAAAGCAGACTTGTATATTAAAAATAGGGTCTGGCAACCACAGACTTAAAAACAGACTTTTAACCTTTTTAATCACACCCTTTGAATTATCTACACTTTAAAAAATAGTTGTAGAAGGTGGAATCAGGTTAAAACACTTAGAGGATGGTCAGGTTTAAAAAAAAAAAACTACTTATCAAAACAACACAATGGACCACACCAAGACACTAAATGTGGAGTGAGTAGGAACTGTGATGGCAGAAACAGAGACCTAGGGAAGGTTTGGATGACTTAAGGTGAAAACACCTGACAGACATCAACAGTATAAAATAACTCAGAAGAGGCAACGCTGGTAACAGATGTTGGAACATAAAACCAGGTGAATGCATTTTGAATTTTCATATTCTGCATATTTTAGCAGTATCTGCTGTGGCAGAAACACAAGCTCTAAACAAGCAAAAATGGTGGCTTTTCACAGAGCAATTTGAATTCTTTTAAAAGAAATTGTGAGCCAATGAAGTTATCATGTAATTAAACAAAAAGTTAATTCCAGGTGTGCAGGCATTATACTTTTCCAGCAAACCCCAAACTCTGCATTCACTGACTGTCCACATGACACAAGAGTTGCCTCACCAGAAACTCCGTTGACCAGTTGTCACATCAAAATAACTTGATATACAATAGAGCTCAAAATCTACACTGCACACTACATAGTGTAATCTCTGCCCCTTCCTCACTTGCATGTGTGTGTGATAAGAGTACTAACCTGTTCGCAAACATTTAATGTGGGCTAGCAAAACAGAAAATACAGCATGAAACCAGCAGCAGGGTTCACAGTCATATCAACATGCAGATGAGATAACCAAAAAAGATGTGTGAAATTGGAGTCTTTATAGGTGAGGAAGAGCTCACACATAAAGATTAAGCAAGCCAAAAGAAAAATGTGAAGGCTGTGAGAGAAAACTAAATGCAAAAACAACAAAATCAATCAAATAATAGAGTGCTGCACTGCATTCTGAACATAACATTTTCATAGTAGCTAAAGAAAAACTATTTCAAAGTTTATGTGAGTTTTAATTTTGAAGAAGCATTTGTGCAAGACCAGACTTTTAAAGGTAGGAAGCTTCTTACCTTCATTGGGATGTTTGTTATGATAGTGGAGGCCAAGTCAAAGTGCTGCTGGACCAGAATGTTGAGTTTGGTGGCCAGGTGCCTCCCAGCACGGACGCTGTGAACCTCACTAGTGAGCAGAGGAGAAATCTGAGAAAGGAACACAATGAGAAACAACAGCTGTGTAGAAGTGTCCTGTTTTCACGGTTTTTTATGGTGATTTTTAGAAAATTGAGCCTCTCATTAGCGCCCACCTCTTTCTTCGGTCGGTCAGACACCAGCATGTCCTCACCCTGTGGGTAGATGTGAACTAAAACTAGCTCACACTGCTGGATGGCCATCAGTCTGAAACACACAACACTGAGTTGCAAACAGGTAAAGAGTGATCTATCACTTTCTCAAGCGTGATTTGCAGCAGAAACACTCTAGTATGTCACATATATAGAATCATTTTAACAAATCGATGAAGCATTCTTTGGATGTTATCTTCCACTGACCTGTCTGAGCCTGCTGCCAGCTTGTTTTGTTCTAAAATGGTTTCCTGGATGCAGTCTTCTAGCATACGCACATGAGTATCACTGTATTAAAACACAAAAAGAGCACTGCATTAGCACAGTCTTCAGTTATATAATGAAATAATAAAATAAAGGTTAATAAATAAAATTAGGGCTATTAACTAAAAGGATCATAATGTTCGTTAGATAAGACCATATATAAAACATATTTATGTGCACTTGCTGACAAAGTGGGAATTTTCCACTTAATTTTGTATCAAATAGTGCTAGTTTATCTAATTTAATCTATTCCACTTCCTAATTGCTCTTCCTGGTATGTTAATGACAGTGTTTACCTTTTAGCGTTGGTCAGGCAGATAATACGACCCCTGTTGGCTACTCTCTCAGCCATGTCCATCAGGGCGATGCGCCTCTCCTGCTGCAACTCTGTGATCTTGCATAACGACTCCACCGCAGCAACCAGCCCGTGCAGGATGCTGCAGCACTCCGGGTCCTCACATGGGTTAGGTGGTCCAACAGCTGCCAGAGCTGACATGAGCTGCCAGGGAGGGAGAGAATGTGCATTATCATACTGTAAGTCTGAAGAGGACTTCTGCAAAATTGTGGCCACTTTTCTTGATTAAAATGTTGCACTTTTCCGGCTCACATAAGCAAGTGTGTGTGTGGATACAGACGGGATCAATCTGGTTGTGCTGTCACGCACCTACTGTACAGTAAATTAGCAACTATTTTGACAATGGCATTTCTCACTGTTGTCAAGTAATATAAAATGCTAATTTTTAAATAATTTTTATAATTCTGTTTATTCTTTAGGGTCAATCTAGCTCTGCAGTCCACATCAGTACACTCATAGTCACTTGTAAATAAAAAAAACCTTTGTGTTTTCATTCCTTTGAGGGTCATTGTAGCTGAAACAACAATAAGGATTGTGTAATACCATATACTATAATACCATGAAACCATGATATTTTCTGAGACGGTTATCATACCATGAAAATCTCATAGCATTGCAACCCTAATAGGCAGTGCATTACCTCGTGAGTGCTCTGCTCCTCCTGCCTCCAGCTATTCAGTATGTGGAATTCTGAATCACTTACAATGTAATTAACCTGTAAAATAAAGCAGTGACAACATGTTAATAACATTGATATTAATATCACTTATGCACTATGACTACAGTGATTTAAAAAGATGGTGGAGAGACAGCTTGAGCTAAACGTTAAAACCTAAAACTAAAATTAAAAAAGAAAGAAAACTGACCAGCTTGTTCGTCGGATAAATATCGTAGAGGATCCTGCAGTACTCCATAGAGCACTCCACAGCACAGGTCCACAGTGACTTGGACACAGGGGCCAAAGGAATAACCCCCTGAGCTCGGCTCTTTGTCAGCACGTCACATTCTACCTGCTGGCGACTTGACTCGGACATGTAGGGACAATGGTCCACCACAAAGACAGTCTTGTGGGATACTGAGAACATCTTCATCTTGAAAATCTGCAGTACGTACTGATCTGTATAGATTAAACACCAACGGAGATCATTGTGACACTGCAGTGATACACATAAACCTTTCTAAACATTCAATGTTAGTAACGTAAATTCACCTGGAGAGAGTCTTGTCAGCTGAACGCTTCGCGATTAGTAAATTACCTAAACAGGCCAAAAACTACGGCTGCTCTTCTTTGCTCAATTTTTGGTATTTTATCTGCCTATCTAGCAACCTGACAAGAGAGCAAACCAGTCTCAAGACATGTTAATAATCAATAACTACAAAGCAATAGCAGGCTGACATCTGATTACGTGCTAAAGTAACTTAGCATGTCAGTCCAACGCTTTTGTTAGCTAACACTAGGCGGAATCATTTGTTTGTGGAATCACATAAACAGTTACTTATTATAGCATTTGTGTAATACTTAGCTGAGCGTCTCCTAACATTATTTCCTCGCTTCCAAATAATCACTACCTAACTATTTTACACACTTGGGATGACTAGCACAAACAATACAGTTGTAAATTGCAGAAAGCTAGCAGATTTGTTATTGGCGGAAATGACCCAACGTGTTCCGGTGTGTCACTGTTTTCCTTCCCCCTAGTTGCTAGGCTGTACCATTAACTATTATTGTTGTTGTTAAACATAATCATCTTAACAGTCAAATGTAACATTAAAAATAGTAATCAATAACAGACAGAAGAAGAAAAAAGAAGTTTGGCAGTTTAGAAAATTATATAATTTGAATAAAGTAATTGTCAGGGTCTTGCCTTAGAGTTTGTGGAGTGCTGAATACTTTCATTTCACTGAGAAAATTTTAGATATGTCTTCTTTTACCAACCTTTGATTTGTGAATATGATAGAGAGGTTTATGATATAATACTGTTTTTGTTCTGGGTTGCATACATCATAAAAATCAAACAGCACATCTCTGTAACAGTAAATTAGAAGAAATGTAACAATGAATCAAATCAAATCAAAATTTATTTATATAGCACTTTAAAAACAACATCTGGTTGACCAAAGTACTTTACAAGGGCAAGGCAAGAACTAAAATAAATAATATCAATATAAGAATAAAACAATCTGTGTGTAACCTCACATCCCCTTTATGAGACATGTGAGTTTGAACATTTGGCAGATTGCTAGCATACTGGCGGACTTGTCAGGTCATACATCAGTAAGATTTTCCACTGAGGAAATGCACTCTGACATGTTTGTTTATATACCAGCGTGTAAGAGCACCGCTGGTCAACTAAGCCAATTAAATTTCTCATTATGGTCACAAGCCAATTCTCTAAATATGATCACAAATGGTATTTATTATCAATCAAGCAATCAAAATTTATTTGTATAGCACTTTAAAAACAACGTCTGGTCAAACAAAGTACTTTACACGGCAATGCAAATCCAGAGTAAAACAATATCAATAGAGAAATAAAACAACATAGGAACATAAAAACACCAAAGTTCAAAGTGTTTATTTTGTCATATGCACAGTTAGGAAACGTGTTTCCCTATACAATGAAATTCTTGCGTTGCCGTCCACATGAATGCCACAAAATACAAATGAAATATAAAGTAGATAAATAAGTAACAAAATCTAGGACACTTTAAGCAGCAACAAATGCAGCAATATAATAAAAGAATATATGCTGCATGGGAGCAACATGTGCAGCAGTCAACAGTCATTGTGCAATTATGCATGTGCAAACAGAGAATGTAAAGAGTACAACACGTATTTCCTGGTAATAAACTCCTCAGCTGTTTAGGAGTCTGATGACAGAGGGAAAGAAAGAGTTTTTCAGTCTAGAGGTCCTGCATTTCACACTTCTGAACCTCCGGCCAGAGGGTAGGAAGGTGAACAGTCCGTGCTGGGGGTGGGTGGGATCTTTGAGGATGGAGGCAGCTTTCCTACACACCCTGCGGTGGTAAATGCTCTGCAGAGAGGGCAGTGGAGTCCTGGTGATCTTCTCCACAGTCTTTACTAGTCTCTGCAGGCGCTTGCGGTCCATAGTACACAGAATCAACAGATAAAAGGAGGAAGCATCAGACAATACTATATATATTAAAAGCCAACGTGAATAAATATGTTTTAACCAATGATTTAAAAGTTGTCAAGTCTGTAGAGGATTTAACATTAAAAGGTAAATATGGAAGCAAAACGGCATCATAATGATTTGAATTTATATCAGCATTTATAGCAGCATTAAAATTACACTGACTCTTTGTGTCGTACTCTGGTGCGGGCATGTTCATGTAAAATGACACATAGTGTTTTAGCAGAGAAAACAGTCTCCATCGCTGCAGCTGTAGTTTTATTATCCGACGCTGCAGTGTGCTCCGTGATGACGTCACGATTCCCAGAGTCTAAAGCCTGGTGAACGGACACGTTCATCGCCGGGTGCGGTGGCGCGCGCCTGTAATCCAAGTTACCGGGAGGCTGAGGCTGGAGGATCGTTTGAGCTCAGGAGCTCTGAGCTGCAGCGGGCTACGCTGATCGGGTGTCCGCACTAAGTTCGGTATCGATATGGTGCTCCTGGGGGAGCCCGGGACCAGCAGGTCGTCTAAGGAGGGGTGCACCGGTCCAGGTCGGAAACGGAGCAGGTCAAAGCCCCCGTGCCGCTCAGTAGTGGGATCGCGCC
>NW_018127921.1:4631615-4636386 GCF_001952655.1 Monopterus albus | reverse complement strand
AACACTGGACAGTGCACATTCACCTTTGAGAGGATTTCACCTGAAATGGAAATGTGAACTATGAAGACCTCAGAAAATTAACTTTAGTATCATATTCTACAAGAGAGCAACAATTATTTTAAAGCTGTAAAAGTTGATATTAACAAGCATTTTGTATGGAATGTGATAGTTACCTTCAGTGAAAGGAAGAACCTCATGTGGGGAGACAAATTTATGGAAGGTATCCTCTTCATTTGGGAACTAAGGACACAAAATAGTTTCATCATCATTTGTCATTGGCAGGAATGAATCAAATTTGACAGACTACACTGTCTTCTTACCTGAGGCGAGAGCTTGAACATGGGAGCACAAACAATCAGGGGTGTTGAGTGGTACTTGGCTGCGAGAGCTAGAGTGTGTGTCCCATTGACAGCCCTCGGCCCTCCATTAGCCAGAACTGTCTGTGTACCAATGATGACCTAAAAGGAGATTGCCTCACTGGCTAAAGGTGCATTAACTAGGATTTTACACACTGCCTGATAAATCAATTGAAAATGCGACAGGATGTCATGTCTGTCTGCTATACTACCCAGCTCCTTGACACTCTGCTGCCTACAGCCCTTCTGATGTTATACAGTCTGTAAATCAACACCGCCTGCCACCTAGCAAAAGTTATAAGCGGTGTTTTTCAATCCCCAAGTGGACATTTCAAACAGCCAGGTACCTTGAAACCTGCAGAAAACAACAGAGCAAACAGGCTCCACACAAAGGAGATACTGTGCACAGATATGCCATTTTTGCAGAACACACCATTTGTTTTCATATGCACAGCATAATATATTACAGAGTAGACAGGGGATCCTGGAAATGCATAATGCAAATGAAAGTTTGAATGGTTTATCTTAAAAACAATCTGCCTCTGTCAAATAATTCCAGTCAAAATGAAGGCTTGTTGGTGCTTTCTTTGCTTCTAGCCCTATATAGAGTGTCATACTGTCCACTGTTTGAATTACATTTTTAAAGTGTTTTCATTATACATAATGAACAGCAACAATACTACAGGTTACATACATACACACATTACTGATTGTGATTCTAAAACTACAAAATTTAAAGAAAAAACTAAAATAAACAAAAATAAACTAAATGAAGACAGCTAATCTTCAGGTTTTTGGTTACACTTTGTTTTATGGGTTTGACTGTTCCAAAGCACAGCATTTTTCCAGGAAATTATTGGAAAATATGGACCTCTAAAATAATATCATAATAAATTTTGTTGGGCTACACTTAAAGTTAAATTTAGTCTAATGAGCATGTCAATTATTAGTTTACTACCAATGAAGCGGTGTATAGACTGCTTTGTGCCACATTATTAAAGACCAAATAATACAAGTTCAAAACAAAAATCAAAACCCAAATGAATGTAATAAATAAAAAACATCATCATCAGGTCAAATAGACACTGTTGATTAATAAACAGCTGTTGCTTTAGATTAGGTCCTATGGTGGCAGCCCAGAGGACTCTGCTGTTTACATAGGCAACAAATCCAGATTCGCATTCATTACATTCAAGGAGTGTATTGTAATCAGAGACGTTAACCTACACGTATAACATTTCCAGTGCAATGACTGGTATCAGCAGCTGAGAATCACCTGGCGTATTCCTCTCTGATGACCTTCAGGACCCGTCTGATCATATTACCAACAGTGGTCTCTGACAGCTGGGCTGCTGTACAGAGGTTGGACTTACACGTATCCCAATGCTATTGGCCATAGGCATGAGCAGGCCAACCTCTGCTCATGTCAGCTTACTAAATATGCAAATAAAATGGTGTGGGGAGTGTTGCAACTCAGGCGGTACCTAACAAAAACATGAACATATGGTCAACTTCAAAGTGCAGACATCCTGCATACACATTCTTTAACAGACAAACAGGAAAGACTAAGCAGTTTTAACAGTCATGAAGTATGGAGTAAAAAAATTTAAAAAATATGACTCAAATATTACATAAGAACGGCCCTGTTGCTGTGAAAAAAGAGCACAGCTATTTAAACATTATAGTTTAAAACATGGAAGTTCTGCGAGAACAGAGCCATTTCCTTGCTTACACCAGGAATGTCTGTGTACATTTAAATCATTAATGCTAAAAGTGCATTTGTCCCATATTCACACCAAAACTGGTAACCTGGTAGGTTTAGCTGCCTATCATGTGAATTTGCTGAGTCTTGTTCTGAGAATGAATTTTTAATTCACTTACATTCTGCACATCTTAAAGTAAACCATAGAATCAGGTGCCCTTACAAAGACTGTAACTTTGCTAACTTTAAAGCAGTGTTTACTCCACTTTCAAAGGGCACAAGAGTAAAGTACACAAAGAACAGAACTGGAAGAGGTTTAAATCAGAAATCATTGGTGATGATTTTGTAAGTCATGACCGTGATGCTGCACAAGAGCAAATGTCAGATGCAGATGATATGGAAGACTTAGTAGAGGTGAGTGATGTAACCAGTGAGAATGATTTTCATGATTTAGAAAAACCACTTGAGCACATCTTAGCATCTCTTATGTTAAAGATGCAAACTGTTCTGCACATACTAGAAAGTGCAGTACAAGATGTGATACAACAACTTTGTCATATCAATAAGCTGTCACAGCCGCTTGTCCAAACCAGAGTCAGGGCTGTACTAAAGAAATATTACGCTGATATGGATGAAACTGTTGTGAAAGAGGTTGTCAGTGCTGTGTCAGAAAGTAACATGATGACATATTGTACCAAAGATGGACCCTTAGGAAATGTTAAAAAGAGAGCAGCCTATGTACGCCGAGAGTTTCCTCTGGTAAAGCCCATAGAATATGTTGTGGAAAAAGGCAAAAAATCTCTGGCGTACGTTCCCATTGTTCCCATGCTAGAAAGGTTGCTTAACAAACTAATATTTTAGACAAAGCTATGTCAGAAAAGGTCAGTGTTCCACATCAGTACAGCTCATAAGCAGATGGGCAGCACTTTACTGAAAATTTACAATTGCTCTTGGCCTTTACATCAATGTTTTTGAAGTAGTCAATCCTCTGGGAATGTCAAAGCTGAAACACAAAATGTGTGCAGTATACTGGGTTATTGTCAACTTACCTGAAAAATATAGGCCAACCCTCAACTCTATTCAGCTTGCTCTACTATGCAATACCTCCACAGTAAAAGAGTGTGGTTATGCAAAAGTTTTGCAACTGCTGATCTATGATTTAAAGTTACTGGAGCAAAATGGTGTTTACCTGGAGCAGCTAGGTGCAAGTGCAGGAGGTGAGAGAGAACCCAGGACCGAGTCGGACTTATGGTGTGAAAGGAGCATGTCCTTTAACTGAGAATCTTGAGCACTTTCATGTGGTCAGTGAGTACCCTCCTGACATCATGCATGATATCTTGGAAGGCATTGTTCCACTTGAATTGTCCCTGTGTCTTACAGACCTGATAGGCAGTAGTTATTTCACACTAGATATGCTGAACCAGGTCATCAGGTACTTTAATTACACATTTAAGAGACCGACCTCAGATGATTGGAAAAGGATTTTCCACCAAAGGGACCATAGACGGGAATGCCCATGAGAACTGGCGCCTCATACGGCTTCTTCCATTTCTTATTGGGCACTATGTTTCTGAGGGTGACAACACTTGGGAAATTCTCATGCTTCTCAAAGACATTATTGAGCTAGCTGTAGCACCAAGGCATACAGAAGAGACACCGCATTTCCTGAACTGTAAGATTGTAGAGCACAGACGCTTGCTGCAGTCAACATTTCCAGATGTTCATTTAAGGCCCAAGCATCACTATGTGGAGCATTACCCTGAGCTTATACGGAAATTTGGTCCCCTGTCTGAGGCCTGGACAATGCAGTTTGAAGGGAAGCACAAGTTCTTTAAAAGGGTAATTCGCAATGCTCAGAACTTCAAAAATGTTGCCATGACACTTGTTACAAGAAACCAGAGGGCAATCGGTAACCATCTTGACTGTAGCTCATTTTTTAGAACATCGGTTGTGATATCAAAGGTTACCCCAGTGTTGCTTGCCACTTTCCCACAGACTGTTCAGACTGCAATTGCTCAAAACATCACAGTACCAGGGTCAGTGCTTGATGTGTCATCTGTCTGTGTAGATAGAATCAAGTATCATACAGGCATGATACTCTCTGCTGGCTCATGTTCAGGTCTTCCTGAATTTGTTCAGATTGAAAAGATTGTTGCAGCTAATGCAGAAATTCTGTTTGTCTGCTACAAAATGACAGCATGGTACTCTGAGCATTTCAGATCTTATCAACTCTTGGTAAAAATATCCAGCACCTCATCTGGCATCACTTTATGTCCCTGTGTTCGGACAGCAGAGTAAGTCCATTCAGGCGACTCTCAGACATTGTGCTCCGTCTTAAGTCCTTTATTCTTCCAAGTCTTGAAAAACTCCTCTCAACATGAGCAGTTGTTACTGGAACTGTTACCAATATCTGAAGGAGTTTAAATACGTTTGGGAAGAAATTTTGATTGAAGGCATTTATTGCATCAAGTGCATTTCTTGGCAAAACAGCTGCACTGCTCCATTTAGTACACCTGGTCTCGATTTCTGCCTGCAACATACAGAGATGATCAGTGACATCTTCAGGGTACAGCTGTTTAAGCTTCATCAAAGCTGTGTCACCTGCTTGAGCCCTAAAACGAAGCAGTGCTCTGAAATCTCCATCATTTTCTGTTGGCTCTTCAAGCTGAACCCGAAATCCACCCCCCTGGCTACGCCCTTGCCTATGGCCCAA
>NW_018127921.1:4631154-4631295 GCF_001952655.1 Monopterus albus | reverse complement strand
ATAAATTGGATTTGATTTGATTTTATACAGTACCAAGGTCCTGAATTTAACAACAAATTGTGTAACCTTACATATCTCTCTGAGCTCCCTGTGAAACCAACCATCAAAATTATTCCTGTGATTGAGCTTGTACCAGTCACT
>NW_018127921.1:4621236-4621386 GCF_001952655.1 Monopterus albus | reverse complement strand
TCTAATTTCCTAGTACCTGTTAAAAGATTCGCAGCAGCATTTTGGACCATTTGAAGACGAGAGAGACTGCGATGGGCTGACGACCTGTCCAGGGTGTACCCCGCCATTCGCCCGCAGCTGGCTGGGATTGGATCCCGACCCCCCTGTACC
>NW_018127921.1:4618397-4620013 GCF_001952655.1 Monopterus albus | reverse complement strand
CTCTGTGAGCATCCAGCTTCTTTTGCAATTGCCTTTTGAGACTTTTCCTCCTTATGGAGGGTGTCAATGATGGTCTTCTGCACAACCGTCAAGTCAGCAGTCTTCCCCATGATTCTGAAGCCTACTAAGCCAGACTGAGACAATTTCAAGGCTGAGGAAACCTTTGCAGTTGTTTTGCATTAAATAGCTGACTAGATTGGGACACAGGGAGCCTACAGCGTTGAACTTTGTCATATTGTCTAATTTTTGTCTTGAACCACCAGAATTTTCCTGGATAGTTATGCAATTAGAAAGAAATACCTAACAGAAACACATGATCTACAGAAAGCTTGTAATTGATTCTGGGTAAAACCTGTACAAACATTTGAAATTAAAGTGATATTTACTGCAGTAAAATGTAACAACCTCTTTTAATCAGAGAAACTTGGTCAAATAAGAGTCAGAGCTTTTTCTGAAAGCTTGAGGGATGAATGTATTAGAAATATTTAATCTTGTGGTGGAACATTTGAAATTAAAGTTTATACAGCCGTCTTCAAATGATGAGCCAGGGGGCCTAAGTGGACAAATTCTTTCCACACCACAACAGAGTAAGGATAGGTACAAAATAAATGTAAGGCTCATTATCATCTCCACGGAAGAAACTTTCCTTTGGATACTGTAATAGAACGGACGTGTGCCCTCTTTATCTCATAGTTCTTGCCATTCCTCTTTGATTTTACTTTTAATTAAACTTTTAATATCAACCTTAATATAATTTACTGACACACACACACACACACCTCTTTTCTCTCCTCCCCCTGTGTTTTTTTAACTGCAGGCTGCATCCAAATTGTTGCATTGCACTGGCACCTTTCGATGTGACTCGTATTACTACATTTATATCCTCTTATCTAACACCGTGTTTTGAAGTATAGAAATAAAAAAAGCCTCTGCCCTTCGCTCCAACTTCCATAACAATTTTCAGTGTCAGATCTTCCAAGCTAAACTTTATTAACTCATGTTCTAACTCTTCCCTTTCTGCCCTATATATTCTACATGATATCAAGACATGCTCCACAGTTTCTTGCAGTCTGATGCTTCCCTGTTATCTTAAATGAGTTATTTAAATTTGTATGTCCAGTTCTCGTCCTTGTCGTATTACCTGTACTTATATGCGATTTGGCCAACATATGGTCTCCACACAAACCTTGAGGAACATTTTAACTGTTCTCTCCTTGGTTATTATACAGCAAATGATTGAAACTTCGGAAATATTGTTGTCTTCCTGCAGATATCCACTGTCTGTCAGGTGCGAGGGAGAAAGCAACGTTTACATCCAGTATTTCCACAAAGTATAGCTAATGTGTTAGCAGACCCCGTCGTTCTCTGCGGATTCAAACAATGCTTAGGACAAGCATTGTATCTTTACAGACAGACAACAAACGTTTATGTGTGGGGCACTACGAAAATATAACAAGCCTGGGGATTTACAACATTCCCCCCTCATGTAGTTCACTTCCGTGTTCTAAAACTTTGGAAAATGTAAATGGGCGTAGCGTTATGACTATTATGTCAAATCTGGCGGAACGACATCAGCGACCTTCTCTTACGACCCCGCCCGTATGATTTCTATTCTC
>NW_018127921.1:4614635-4618352 GCF_001952655.1 Monopterus albus | reverse complement strand
GAATATGGGACTGTGATCCAAACTCACTGCAACAAACTGGCACCAGTTGGTAAACATAGGCTTTCGGTTATGTGACTGGAGACCACCATAAAAAATAGGCTATGAGCGATAACGACATCCTCGAGATGGACTCCGTGTCTGACAGAGAGGAGCTGGAGGGGAGTGTTAAGTCGGGCATGATTGGCGAGGAAGTGGGTGAGAGAACCACTTTGAATTGCACAGTCTTGTTATTCAGGCGTGGATGTTGTGTGCGATCATGGGGTTTTATCCTAGAGTTACATAATTTAATGTTTATAATACTTCAGTTAGGCCATACTCACCTATGGAAAAGTTACCACTACTCTATGGTTTGTTCTCAGAATAGATAGGGGTGTTGAGTGATACAACTAGTTGGCTTTAAAGCATATGTGAAAAATGTGAGTGATGGAAACCTACACGTAGTCCTCTAGTATGCTACAGTATGTTTCAGTGTCTTTGCAGCTGTCAGAACCCCACCAGCCAGCACCCACCCAAAAAACTATTTTTGTAATTCTGGGGAAAGATTTTTCAGTCCACCATAACTTCCTTTGTGTCTGTCGTGCCCACAGTGACATGGCTCCCTGTGGGTTACCACAGTTGTCAGTAATGCAGTATGTCAGACGTCCTGACCATAAGAAAATGACCAATGCTTTTCACACAAAATACTCTTTCTAATGGAATCTATATTCCATTGTGGTGAATTATTAATGCTCACACTTTGTGTTCACAGTGGAGTGGCTCACATAATACTTATTTAATTTGTTTTATTCAGTTGGTTAACTAAAACTGATGTCTGTCTTAACATAGATCTGACATTAGCCTGTCAGATCTATGTTAAGACTAATGAAGGTCGGTGGATGTTAGGGTAACAACTAAGTATATCCCATATTAATATACCACTCTTGTAAATGATACCATATTGCAGTGAAAATTTATTATCATTGATTCTATTTCACATGCAAAGCAAATTATTATAAGCACTTACTGATAATATAGAAAACAGATGTGCTAATTTTCCTCCTAGGAAAGACCTATGTCATAAAGTGCCCCAGTGTTTGAAGCAGAGAATTTCCTGTCAGACACAGAGAAAGATACTTGGCTGTGGCTCACATTAAACTTAAAGTGTTAAGTGTTTAAATGTTAGCCCAGAAGTCCAGTAAAATCTGTATCATGTACCTTAATGCTGAAAAAATTAAACGAACTGAGTTTAACCCAACTGTATATGTCAAAAGATGCTTTTCTCAGTTTGTCTGGTCTATCTTTATGTTTTTTTGTGATGTTATAGAGGATGTTTTGTAGAAAGGAAGTGGGTGTATTGCGGCTAGAAAGCAGGCACCACGTGCACATAGATTTCATGCTTTTCAGAATCCTTTTTACTCATTGTAAGTTGCAGAGGTTTCATAGCAGTGCTTCACTTGGGTTTAATGATGCAGTAGCTTGTGCATATGTTGTTTTTTTACAGACAAAAGTGGAAATGGTAGAAAAAATGTGGATGCTACTTCAGTCAGGAAACAACATAAACAGAGCAAGTGGAAACAATCATTACCTTACACATGATATTGTATTACATGGAGCATAGAGTTCACTGAGGATTTGGGCCTGTTGTATGTCAGTGCTACAAAGATGGAAAATCTGTTAACCAGCTGCTAATACGGATTTTGTATAATTTGTTCTTTGTGCCATCTTTTCACAAGTGAGAGGAGTTAGATATTACAAAGCTAGACTGTTATATTTTCAGCAAATTAATATACTGTATAAGAAGAATGTGCCTACTGCTCATTAGACAATTTTTCTAATGAGCAGTGTTGTTACAGTTAAGTTTCCCAGGGCGCTATGGCCAGTATTTTGAAAACAACATCTGTTTTCAGTTAGTTTTCTCATGGTGTTCCAAATTACAGTATCTGGAAAGATTGCAGGACTTTCTTTACTGAATTACTGTATGTGTCATCTGTTTTGTAAAAAAAGGGGAGGGGGCATTTATAATACAATTAGTGGGCATATAAGAAAGTACACATTAGTTGACTGGACAAGACGATTCCCGTCTTGTCCAGTCAACATGTCGAAATGTCTTTGAGCAAGACACTGAACCCCCAGTGCATAGAAAAGCACTATACAAGTATAGGACCATGTCTGTGTATACCCATTAATTTGTCTTGCTTGTTTATTCTGCAGTTTACCCTGAGGAATTTTTACCAACATATCATACGATTCAAGAAGGAGCAGGGTTAGTCAAAGCACAGCTGGTGAGTCAATGCAATTTGTGTTGTCATCTTGATTAATTGTTCATTGTTATCATACAATCATAGGGTCAAGGCTACATGTAGGAAAAATCTGTTGAATCTTACAAATATCCTGTACATAGGTACCTGTTTTTGCAATTATTATGAATACTATAGCCAAAAGAGTTAACATTTCTTTGGAATTTCTCAAGAAAGAAATATTTAGTTAACAGAAAGCAGACAATGACATTATTGCACCATGAGGCAGTTATCTATACAAAAACACAGTTTGATATCAGCAACCTGAAAGTAGTTGTAGTTAGATATGCTTCATTAATTCTTAGGCATGTCCCAGGTTTATGTGTACACACACACACAGTGGGTGGATATCATAATGTTTGTTGACTCATGCATCTCCTGCATGTCGCCACATCACAGGTTAAATAGGCTGGTCAGTATTTAACAGTAACTCTGCGCAGACATATTGTTCACATACTGGCCTCTCACTCTGTTCAACATGTATAACATTATGAAAGAAGAGGAGTTTGAGTTCCACTCGATAGACTTACCTAAGGAGATCAACTTTCACCCTCAGGCAGAGTTTAACCACAAGCCCGACTCCTTATTCTTCAATGATGGTGTGAGACGGATCGACTTCATCCTGGTCTATGAAGATGAGGACAAGAAGGAGTATGCGAAAAGGCACGAATATCAGAGGCACAAGGTAGGTCTGTCATTTTTTAAAAGCTGGTTGCTTTTTTACAGTATATTATCTATCATCAAATCTGTAGATATATTAAGTATTGCAAGTGGTACTCACATTAAACTACAAAATATTCTACTCACAAAAATGTATCATCTGTTTTTTAGGGTTTTTTTGGCCACTTTTTACCATTATTAGATAGCAAACAACAGAGAAGACAGGAAGTTTTGGCAGAGAGAGGAGCAGGTGGCATTCACTGATCATGATAAAATACATGAATAAATATAATATGCCTGTGCTGTTTTAATACAGACACAAACTGTATTTAATCTTGCCTATTTGTAAAGGGAGTTTTTATTTGCATCAGGATCGCATTCTGCAATGATAAATAATTACTATTGACCGTGGATATTCAGCAGGGCACAAACAATTAAATATTGCTTTAGCCTTTCAGCTGAACATACATTAGATTATTGTGCCTCACTACAGTACTACACAATCTTTCACCACCACATATTTTAATCATAATGTGTTCAGTGCAGTTGCTGGCTAGGGGGAAGATTTACCAAGAAATTTCAAGTCAAATCATTCTGCACAGAAGGCTCCTTGTTTTGTGGATGCTTTACAGCATCCACACTATGTTCTCCTGTTCTTTATTTATTGTGTGGATGTTGTGAAGAATCCACACTATGTTATCCTGTTGTTTATTATTCTGATTTCTTCTGTCCATTTTTCGGCACTTCATTTCTTCAGCATACTTTCAGCTGAAAAAGCCAT
>NW_018127921.1:4604091-4614583 GCF_001952655.1 Monopterus albus | reverse complement strand
TCCTGCTTGTATTTATTGTTTGTAATAACACACACACACACACACACACACACACACACTTTGTTTTGAAAGTTTTGCCCCATTCAAATGAATGGGGGAAATTCTACTTCAGTATAATTTCAGCTATTTCAGGTATCAAAATGTTCAGCTCCTCAAGGGCATTCATGTTTCTCTTCGGGATTTTTCTAAACTTCATACCTTTGAAATATTTAGCTTTATTTTGAAAATCTTGCCCCATTCAAATGAATGGGGGAAATTCTACTTCAGCATACTTTCAACTATCAAAATTTTCAGCTCCTCCAGGACATCCATGCTGCTATTCAAAATTTTTCTAAACTTCATCCTTTTAAAATATTTAGCTTTATTTAGAAAGTTTTGCCCCATTCAAATGAATGGAAAAATTCTACTTTAGCATACTTTCAGCTATCAAAATGTTCAGCTCTTCAAGGACACCCATGCTTGTCTTAAGGGTTTTTCTAAACCTTATACCTTTGAAATATATAGCTTTATTTTGAAAATCATGCCCCATTCAAATGAATGGGGTAATCCTTCTGCATACTTTCAGGTATCAAAATATTCAGCTCTTCAAGGACATTCATACTTCTCTTCAGGGTTTTTATAAACCTTATACCTTTGAATTATTTAGCTTTATTTTGAAAGTTTTGCCCCATTCAAATGAATGGGAAAATTTGACTTCAGCAATCTTTCAACTATTTCAAGTAGCAAAATGTTCAGCTCTTCAAGGACATTCATGCTTCTCTTCAGAGATTTTCTAAACTTCATACCTTTGAAACTGAGCTGTATTTTGAAAATCTTTCTCCATTCAATTGACTGAGAAAATTCTTCTTCAGCACACTTTCAGCTATTTCAAATATTTAGCTTTATTTTGACAGTTTTGCCCCATTCAAATGAAAGGGGAAATTTTACACTCAGCATACTTTCAGCTCTTTCAGGTGTCAAAATGTTCAGCTGCTCAAGGACATTCATGCTTCGATTCAGAATTTTTCTAAACTTCATACTTTTGAAATATTTAGCTTTATTTTGAAAATTTCCCCCCATTCAAATTAATGGGAAATTTGTACTTCAGCATACTTTCAGGTAGATATGGCTTTCAGGTGTCAAAATGTTCATCATTTTATTAACAGGTTCAGCATACCTTCAGCTAGAAAAGCCATTCAGGTATCAAAATGTTCAGCTCTTCAAGGCCATTCCTACTTTATTGCACCTCATCCTTCAGATTATCCAACAAAGAACTTCAGCCATTTCTTCTCAACTATTTCAACAAAGAACTTCAGCCATTTCTTCTCATCAATCTTTCAGCTTATCAGCATCCACATGCATTTATGACAGGAAATGCATTTCTCTAGTCTAAGCTTGCACTCTGTTTAACCTTATTATTTTTGCCATTTTTTCTCAGTCTAGAAACCTGAAATCTTCACTACTACTGCTTTGTTGATATGCTAAATATTTAACGTGCCACTTGTTTGTTTACACATCACAAGTGCTGGGATTTAAATGCACAAACAAAGGAAGCTGAGACATGAACTGGCATATCCAGGTCTGATGTTTGTTCCTATAGTACCAGTGTCTGTCACAATAGGTTTACAGTGCCACTTGCAGTGTGGCAACTGTAACCATCAAGTGGTTTTGAAATGCAGACTGTACCTTGTGAAGGCTAAAATTGCAAACCCTTAATTCGACAAAGCGAACAAATTGCAAAAGTTAAGTTTTTAATTGGTGAAAAACAACAAAATACAATTGTGAAGTTCGCAGACGACACCATCGTAGTGGGTTTCATCTCAGACAATGATGAGTGTCACTACAGAGACGAGATCCAGCACCTGACAAGGTGGTGTTCAGATAACAATCTTGTCCTGAATGCCAAGACTAAGGAGGCCATTGTGGTTAATAGGAGGTCCAGGAAGACAAACCATGCTCTATGACAGTGCGGTGGGTAGAGCAGTCGTCTCCCAACCGGAAGGTTGAAGGTTTGAATCTCGGGGCCTGCAATTTACATGTTGAAGTGTCCTTGGGCAAGATATTGAACCTGCCCCTGATGGTTAGAGCCATCGGTTGAGTTGGCGCCGCAGATGGCTGCTTTGGTTCTGTACCGGAAACAAATTCCTTGTGTATAACATACTTGGCCAATAAAGGTCCTTATCCTTCTCATAAATGGGGAAGTGGTGGAGCAAGTGGATAACATCAAGTTGCTAACATGCTGCTGACCTCATTAGGTCCCATACGTCGCTTTTTATTTGCTCATAGTTTTATATTGTGTGTATACAATTGTGTGTTATGTAAATAATGTCTTTTAAGCCGAGAGCTGCCTGAAAAAAATTTGTGCTATGCATAATGACAATAAAGATTCTTGATTTGACTTTGAAAACAACCATTTTGGAATGTTTTAGTGTACCTGTTTTTCTGCAGCAGTGAACAAAGGTAATGGATGTTGACAGGAGACATGCCCTGCACCCCAGAACCATATTATGTAGATGCTGATCTTCCAAACTATCCATTAGAGCTGTTGCGACCAGGGCTCATGGGCTTCTTTGCCACAGACTTGAGGCAGTTTGGTCATAATCATCTCAAACCAAACTCAATCCAGCGAGGCATGAGGAGTGTAGTCGCTTGTACCAGACACTCCCTTTACCTGGTGGTTCTAAAGCTAAACACACGTCAAACAGGAGTTGAAAAACCTTGTTTTTTGTACAAACTTAAGGGTGTGGTTTGACTCTGATAGTGTTCTTGTTGTTAGCTTAAATGATACAAAACTCTCTTTGAATTATTTTCTTATGTTTGTTATGTTATGTTTGCAGGCAGCACAGCAGGGCAGTGGTTAGCGCTGTCGCCTCACAGCAAGGATAAGCAGGAAGGGAGAGCTGTTCAGGGTGTGTATAGAGCTTAAGAACCTGCTCAAACTTGCTGGCAGGGTTTTCATTCATTGAGATTATATAGTATGAACAATGGCAGTGAAATGGAAAAACGTCCACAACCCTTAAATGAAAGGTGATTTCTGAACAACGCTGAGGAAATTTGATCATGTAATGAAGGCTATGAGGGTGACAATGTGTGTTAAATGACTCTGTGTACATTTAGATGATAAGCTTTGGCTGTGCTTTGGCAAATGCTCACAGTATTTACTGTACTGTGGAGGCCTAGCACTGACATTACATCTGGTACAACAATTGAATCATAATGGTCAAAAGGGAGGCGTGACCTTTAAATCAAGAAGCTCACAGCAGCCTTTTTTTGTTGTCTTCCATAGAGACGCCGGGAGTTCTTTCAGGCCAGTTTGATGAATATGGGAATGGAGCTGGAAGCCACACAATCTGTAAGCAAATTACATACAAGTCTTCGCAAGATGGTGTTTCTCATCTTGTCTTTTCTACTTCAATAAAACTCTGTGCTCTGCAGGTATTAGATGAGAAACTGATGTTTGTGAAAGTCCACATGCCATGGGACACGCTATGCACCTATGCAGAGGTCCTGCACATCAAGCTCCCTATCCAGCCCAGTGACATGTCCTCTCAGGCATCCCCGTGGCACTTTTTATCCTGCATCACCAAACACTTTTACCCCAATGAAAAGATGATCAGCAAGGAGACCGAGTACTTCACTGCCCCCTTTGAAAAAGACCGTCTGGAGTACTTCTACATAAAGGACAAGGATATCTTCTTCGCTCCATCCGTGAGAAGCAGGATGGCAAGTTTTAACATGTTGTTGCAGTCGATTCAGGCTGCCCGCAAGTTCTTTTGATTTGTTTCCTTTTGGGAATGGCATTAGTCTAAAGGTCTCAATAGATCAAATGATTTTATAAATGTAAATAATAAGAGCAGCTCAAGAAGAACCCTGTTGAAGGTAGAGAAATGATTTTGTCTATGCTGATTGTGTTATTTAGTGTGTGAACTGATCAGCAGCATAAAGATAACTGGACCATAAGTATGTTTTTCTTTTCTCAGGCAAACTACATCCTGAGTCGTGCCCCTTATGAAATAAGAGGAAATATAAAAAAGTTTGGCATCAACAAACTTCTGGATGGAGGAGTGTACAAAGCTGCCTATCCCCTCCATGATGTAAGTGGGTCTGTTCTCTATTTTTTGTATAGTTAAATACAAACTGAAGTATTTTTGTGGCGTTAGTATTACAGGATAGGAGATAATATTGTAATGTGTATATGGAAATATGGTCTGTTGTTTTGGAATTTTCAGTGCAGGTTCAATGTCAAGTCCAAAGAGGCGGGCTGCCCTAATGAGAGATTTCTGCTCTACCATGAATGGGCTCATCCGAAAAGCTTCTACAAGATGCAACCGTTTGACCTCATAAGGTGAACACAAGCTTTTATTTTCTTTTCACCAAAATTATCTTCAATTGCTCTTTGATGATGGTGTTTTATTTAATCTTAAAATGAAAATTATTTGCCCATCTGTCCATAAAAAGGTGTGAGTGTTTGCCTGTGTTCAAGTTTCTAATGTTGATGTTGAAGTTGATGACCAGTGAACAATAGAGCCACAGTCCCCCAATCCTAATGTGCACACTCACAGCCTCACAGATACTTAGTTAGTGAGGGCTCAGGGCTGTTCCACTGTGAAATCATCAAGTGCATGAGGGCTCTCTCGCCTTCAATTTGAGCCCTTAATGCTCACTTTCCGTAAATTGGCGTTTCTGCAGATTTTACCTGAGCGAATTCCCCACAGTTCATTGCGTTGTGACGTGAAACACAGGATTAGCCTATCCAAGGATGGCTAGAAGTGTAAAAAAAAGGTAAACAAATGCCATAAAATGAAGTAAAGGAAAATAAACTAGAAAATTGCGTTTTTTTTTAAGAAAATGCTTATGGATGCTGAGTGCTGAAAGATCGCCCTGAAAATGCTGAACATTTTGACACCTGAATGGTTTTGCTAGCTGAAAGTATGCTGAAGTAGAATTTTCCCATTCATTTGAATGGGGCAAGATTTTCAAAATAAAGCTAAATATTTCAAAAGTATGAAGTTTACAGAAGCTCTGGATAGAAGCATGAATGTCCTTGAAGAGCTTAACATTTTAATAGCTGAAATTATGCACAAGTAAAAATTTCCCTATTCATTTGAATGGGGAAAGATTTTCAAAATAAAGCTGAATATTTTAAAAAGTATGAAGTTTAGAAAAATTCTGAATGGAAGCATAAATGTTCTTGAAGAGCTGAACATTTGGATACCTGAAATAGCTGAAAGTATGCTAAAGTAGAATTTCCCCCATTCATTTGAATGCGGCAAGATTTTCAAAACAAAGTTAAATATTTCAGAAGTATGAAGTTTAGAAAAATTATGAATAGCATGAATGTCCTTGAGGAGCTGATCATTTTGATAGCTGAAAATATGCAGAAGTTGAATTTCCCCATTCATTTGAATGGGGCAGGTTTTTCAGAATAAATGCTAAATATTTTAAAAGTGAAAGGTGTAAAAAAAAATTGAATACATGCCATAATGTCCTGAAAAACCGGAACATTTTGATACCAGAATGGTTTTTCTAACTGAAAGTATACTGAGCTTATTAAGATGTGAACATTTTCTGATTGGTCCCCACAAAGTATGTAAAGCAAGTAGGGTTGTGTGCGTGAGTGTTGGGGGTGTAGGTGTTCATGTGTCTGTGTGTGTATGAGAAAGAAAGGATATTCCTACCCACTGAGAAATAATAGAGTGTGGCTATTGAAATGAGACATAAAATGTAAATGTATTTATGCAAAAACCATAAAAAAATCAAAAAGCTGTTTATGGTATGAATAGCTGAAGAGTTGCTGAATAATTATTATTTGAAATTGTGGTTTTAGCTGAAGGTATGCTGAAGATATTAAGATGTGAAAATTTGTCCCATTCATTTTCAATGGGTAAATTTTTGTGAAAAAAGCTGAGTTTATGAAAAAGTATGAAAGTCATAAAAAAAGTTGAGTACACGCCATAATGTCCTTAAAAAGATGAACAATTTGATACCAGAATGGGTTGTCTAGCTGAAAGCATGTGGGAGGAGATGAGCGGCAAAAAATGTACGGAAGAAACTATAATAATAATTATAAAAATGGAAAACAAGAGTGTGGCTGCACAGCATCCACACAATAATAATATTAAATAATTGGATAACATAGTACGGATGCTGAATCAGCACTTCTTGCACTTAATCACTTACAGGCAGGGGTGCCGCTAGTAGTTTTGGGCCCTATGAAGGGGCTTGAGACCTTAGGAGGACATTGGCATTAAGGCTAGTTTACCAGTAATTTTTGTTTTCCCACAGGAAATATTATGGGGAGAAGATTGGCATTTACTTTGCCTGGTTAGGTTTCTACACGTCAATGCTCGCTTGGGCTGCTGTTGTGGGACTAGGTTGCTTCATTTATGGATACAAAACTCAAGAAAGCAGCACATGGAGGTATGCAGTATACACTTCCTTAAATGCCCCCAACATTTTTGAGAGCATGTAGATAAACTCATTGCATTTATGACCTTATTATACATCATTATTTTAATTAGTGTAGTGTTCATTCTTGAACCTTGGAAATAGTAGCTCAAAAAAAAAAAAAATCAAGACCCACTTGCTACCTTTTTCCAGCACTTTCAGTCACTTCTCACAGTCTTCATGGGATGATGGAGTTTGCTCAGTCAGCGGTATTATTTTGCAGGACTGGTTATTTAAAGTGCAGCAAGTCTGTCTGGCCTGCACAATTTTTCTTTACAGATTTTTCATTTTATAGACTTCTGTGTCTCTGTTCTGCAGCAAAGAGGTGTGTGACCCTGAGATTGGAGGACAAATAGTGATGTGTCCACAGTGTGATGAGTATTGCAAATACTGGAGGTTAAACACCACATGTGAAGCGTCAAAAGTGAGTGGTATTTTATTTCAGCATGGAGAAAACATGAGTATGTTACAAATTCACCCAAAGAACCCTTTGGTTATATCCTCTTAAAATGTAAGATTTTGCAAGCAAAGGACTTCTAAGCACAGTATTTACTGTATTATAAAAAGTGCCATTATAGCCACAGTGAGTGTTGAATTTAGCGTTAAGTGTGAACTTTTAGTTTGTGATGATCAATTGAAACTTGGAACAGGTAGTTCGCACTGCATCACTGCACAATGCAGTTACAGACTTTACATATAGAAATGTGGCACAGCAGCGGTATAGAAGATGAATAAATGAAATGTGGCACAGCAACAGTCAGGTAAGCCAGATAAAACTGTGACAATGTAATGTTCCTTTTTTCTAGAACCTTTGCATATTCGATAACTTTGGAACCCTAGTATTTGCAGTTTTCATGTCAGTCTGGGGTAAGTTATATATCTTTAACATATTTTTCATTTCAGAATATTCACACAAAGCACATGCAGACATGCTGACATCCCCAGTTTAGCCCCAAGATGTATTTATGACTGATAATTTGAATTGTCCATTTAGTCTTTTTTGGTAGTATTAGAGGCATTACACAGTTTACACTACAAATGTTTATGGAGGAAGACACAGACAATACTATGAACTTGGTGTTGTTTCCTTATTTTTTATTGTCACTGTACTCATTTCCTGTTTCTGTCTATTTCTTGCTTGTAGTAACTTTGTTCCTGGAGTTTTGGAAGCGTCACCAGGCGAGGCTGGAATATGAGTGGGACACTGTGGAGTTTCTTGAGCAGGAAGAACAGCCTCGACCAGAATATGAGGCCAAGTGTATCTATGAGAGGAAAAACCCTGTCACAGGGGTAAATCACACACATGCGCTTTCTTTTATTGTATTTTATTAATTTTGCAGCTAGTAATGTATTTCATAGTTTTGTGATCATAGAAGTAACATGTTTGAAAATATGAAGTTTTATGGAAAAAGTGTACACTTTGTGGAAGAACTACATTCACATAACACTGATGTTAAAACCCAGTATTTCATAATGTTTGTTTGTGATGTAGGTGAAAGAAAAAGTGCCCTATACAAAATGCGGACGATGTGTTCGGGTGTCATTAGGAACGGGTACAGTCCTATTCTGGGTAATGTAAATAAATAATTTATTATTTCAGTTTATTTTATTTATTTATTTTGTTGGTCTGCAGTTCCCTCACAATGGGCCTAATTCACCAATCTTTTTTTAAGAACAAATTTCTTTGTAAAACCCATTTACAAAGTTTTCACAAAAACTCACCATTGTTTTTTTTAACTGGGATCTGTTCTGAGGTAAGAACAGAATCTATGCACACTCAGGAGCACACTTGTGCACAGTTCCACAGTTTTTGTCGTTTATATCTTATAACATTATATAACAGTTTTGTCAGTATTAATATTTAAAATAATTTCCCACTATTTTACAAAGCATTATGGTGCTTAAATGATGCTCTCATTACATCACCATCTTGGCCTGCCAGGCTCCATATGATGAAATGAATAAACACTACATTGAAAATTACAAAAAGCAATTAATTGCTTGTTTATAAATCAAGGTTTTAAAATTTATTTAACTTTTCCAGTGTGATTATTTGTAGCTTAGAAATTTGAAATGCATTACTTAAAAACCAAACATGTTGAATTGCATATTTTTATCTCTGATTTCTGTGTCTCTCGGATATTTTGGTCAGTGTTGAGGCCGTCTGTCTAAGTGTTTGCTTGTCCAGCACCGCATCTGAGATCAGACTCAGGGCAGTTGAAGTTCGCATGGAGGTCTGCTCAGCTGATGGCACTCCCGAAAGTTGTATGGCCCCAATGCGCTGTTTGTTTTGTTGCCTCAAATTGGAGATCAAACCATTATTTACTTCATCGGTTGTGTGCCCTTCATCTTATACAGTGCTCACTAAATGAGCAAGAGCATCCCATGCATCTTTTTTGTTTGATTTTATATCCATTACTGACCCTACTAAATATGGCAGCTCATTTGCTGTTCTCCACTTCATAACTACTCGAGTTTTTTTTTTTCAGTTTGGCGTTCGTTGCTCCAACATCTTTAGATTTTCTCTGTAGCATTCCTGGCTTTCTAAGATTCTCTTTTCCATTTTTATATGAGATGTGTGCACAAGGCCCTGCAGTCTCATGCCCTTTTATGGGCATTGTTGTGGCGCTAACCTGTGCTAATTAGGAATGACTGGCATGCACTTTCATCTTAGGAACACGTGAGATTCATCAATATAAGAACACAGGTGCAAACACGTTCATGAATCAGATGTAGACTTTTCTTAGGACCTTTCTTAAGAACAACATGAACAAATTTAAGAAAACACTTAGGAAGATGGTGGTGAATGAGACCCATTGTTCTATGAAGTTTTTATAAAGAAATATAGAATTTGGTACTCATTGTAGGGGAATTCCAGATTTTTTGAAAGTAAAGGTAATTTAAAACCAGTGTAAATATTCCTTCATTTGGCATTTATTTTTGCAAACATAGCTTTCCATGTATAGTGAATTGTATGCTTGCATGTATACAGATAACTTGTGTTTGCAGGTTCAGCACAATACCTATGCATTAATTTACAAAACTGTACTTTGCCTTCCAGATTATGTTGATCTTGGCATCCATTGTGGCCATCATTGTCTACCGCCTGGCCGTCTTCATTGCCTTCTCAACTAGCCTCAGAGCTCAGGGGCCGAAAGAGTTGGAGCCGCTAAAGGAGTACGTGACACCTCAGATGGTCACTTCTGTCACAGCCTCCGTCATCAGCTTTGTCATAATTATGATCCTCAATATTCTCTATGAGCGAGTCGCCATCTGGATCACTGACTTTGGTGAGTTTGAATTGTCCTTCTGAACTTTCCTGACTGAATGTGGTTTAATCCCAAACCCTTTTCTTATCTGACACACAACACCAGAGCTTCCACGGACAAGGACTGACTACGAGAACAGCTTAACCCTGAAGATGTTCTTCTTTCAGTTTGTCAACTATTACTCCTCATGTTTCTACATCGCCTTTGCAAAAGGGAAAGTAGTGGGCTATCCTGGAAAACCTGTCTATTTCATGGGGAAATACCGCAACGAGGAGGTACTGCTTGTTCATCTGGGTGTTCATGTTTAACTTATTAATTTGATGTTCTTGTCTCTTAATGTGTGCTTTGTTTCTGCAGTGTGACCCTGGTGGTTGTCTGCTTGAGCTGACAACTCAGCTCGCTGTCATCATGGGTGGAAAAGCTATCTTGAACAATGTCCAAGAGGTCTTGATACCGTAAGCAGGCAGAATCTAAGATCTTTTTTTGTCAAATATTTTAAAAAGTAACATTAAAACAATGACAACTTAGATGCAGCCTGTCTCCATGACAGTAAATATAGGTGAATTTTCTGGGCTAATAATTACAGTGCCTTGCGAAGGTATTCGGCCCCCTTGAACTTTGCGACCTTTTGCCACATTTCAGGCTTCAAACATAAAGATATAAAACTGTAATTTTTTGTGAAGAATCAACAACAAGTGGGACACAATCATGAAGTGGAACAAAATTTATTGGATATTTCAAACTTTTTTAACAAATAAAAAACTGAAAAATTGGGCGTGCAAAATTAATTCAGCCCC